>NW_025798938.1:0-6986 GCF_021613505.1 Equus quagga
AAGGGCAAGTTCCATTCCTCAGAGCCTCCTTCCCTGTCCCAGTTTATCAAAAGCAATCAGCCTCAAATAATCCTGATGCCAAAGAGACATATCTTGGGGTGACCATTTCCAGGTCCCCACAGTCCCACCTTTGAAACTTAAAGTTTCACAATCCAGAAGCTGAGTGGTAGATTGTTTCATCTCACTGAACTCATTTCTTAGTCCTGTTAATAGATCAGTCCAGTTAAAGTCATTTTAGAAGGCGGCGATGCAGGTGGGCTCCCAAAGTTAGGCCTATATTTTGGAAGAAAGCAATCAGGTATTTAATAAATATTTCTATGGAAATAAAAGAAAAATAAGGTTAATGGTTGGAGCAAATTATAAACTAGTTCCTGAGTCCAGGAGGCAGCCAGTCAAGAAGACTTCTAGATGTTAGAGTCAAACCATCTTTAGCAGCTTGAAATGTCTCTGATGATGTCATTGGCATTCAGGTATCTTTCTGAGTGGCTTACAGCTTACAAAGCAACAGACAGGAACTTCTCAAGTTTCTATCAAGTTGCCCAACTTTAGTCAGCAAGGCTTCTGGAAAAAGAGCAGGTTCAATTCTCAATGATTCCAAATGAAAATGTGGAAAAGATTGAAAACATTAGTTTGGAGATTTGTAACCAGATATTTCAGTAGAAGAATTCAGGATCCAGTCCAGTCCAAGTGACAGAGAAAAAAACCTCAAAGACAATTAACAAAACTAGGATCTAACATCCACAAATGTGTATTAGTTTTTCACTGAAACATAGTTCTTCTCTCTAAAATCACCCTCATTTTAACCAAAGACAGCCAAATTAAGACTAATTGGTTTGCAAAATAAGTTTAGTTTCAAGAAACTTGGCCCAATTATTTACATAAGTTCAGCAAGAATAGCAATTGATCATATAGGCTCTTAAATCTGCTTTGCTGGAATTTTTTTATGAGGAATCTCAGATTCAACTTTAAAGACCTCTCGAGGCCAGGAAAGCCAAGCCAAGGATTTGCCATCAGATTTTGCCTGCAGTACCTACAGATTTGGGTGAATTTCTCTTTGAAGCCCCCAAAATATTCTGAGGTTCCTTGCACCTGCCAGATAAGCAAGCTTCCTTACTTACCAGGTAAGATTACTGGAATCTCTCTCTCTAAAGCAAGGTACCAGGCCCGTGTTTCCAAGTGGCTTTATTTCCACAAAGTCAACCTTATTCCTCAAAGGCAGTATTGTCATATCCGAGTCTGTAAATATGACATTCCAGTCAAAGCTTTGGCAAGATAACCAATGTTTCCACTTGTGTCCTGTTATAAGGAGAACAGATTCTTATTGAACCTATGCAAATAACTATATTGCCATGAAATAACCATACTCACAAAGAGTTTCCAAATTCTGGAGGGATCAGGTAGGGAGAAAAAGACAAATGTTTCAGTTTTGCTCACAAAGGTATAATTTCACCAAATTGCTAAGTCATAGTTAGCACAAGAAAAAAGAGAAAAAGATTTTCTTGAATCTGAAGTAACAAAGCAAAACATCAAAAAATCAACAATATTTCAAATAAAAGTCACAAAAATTATCATCCTCAGTTCATTCAGTCCTGTATAACCGGTTCTTGATTGTCATCTTCTGTTAGCAGTTTTATGAGGTCATCAGTTTCTCCATTAGATTTCTGTAATTTCTTACCCAGAGTTCAGTTCTATGATCTGAAAGTTTATCAGAAAACTGTATTCCAGAGTAAGTGTCAGAGTCCTTTCCATGAATCCCTCTGAAGATGAGACATATTTGCAAAAGCAAAAAGCAGAGTAAAACAACTAACTGTAAATAACAAAAATCTTAAAAATGACAATTGACAGAGAAACTTATTATTTCTGTGATATACAACACCTTATAACAATATTTAGAATTATGGCCGATAGCCAGGACAGATCAGAATTTTAGGAATGTTATATAATTTCAGAACATTTATATCAGTAACATTTACCCACATAATACCAATTAAGATTATCATCACTTACTTGACAATGCTTCCCATGTAGTTTAATAGACCAAATAAGCCTAATTAGTTTAGAATCTTCCACCTTATAGGAAGAGAGCAAATTTCTCTGTGAAGTCCCAGTGGCCCTCTGAAAATCCTCAGAGAAATCCTCTTCCTTCATCCAGGTCAAAAGAAAGCCTTTATTCAGGACTTGAATATTTTTGAGGGAGAAGCTTGTCAAAAATATCAAAAGGTTTTAAACACTTGTTCAAATACGAAACAACACTCACTGTGAAACAATGCTCAGGTATATACTCAAAATGACAACAAATAGTCAAGGGTAAATAGCTGAGACAGTCAAAATCTTAAAAGACCTCTTTCTGAAGACGGGAAAATCATTTTAACAAAACAGATTTTCTGTCTTTTAGGTAGACTTAGAGCAGGCCGAAAAGTTCAAGAAAATTATCCTTTTGAGAGAGAAAGCCAAATTCTAGTTTTTGTACCAGTTTACTTTTTCATCTTGAAACCCATTTACCTAATTAGATTCATTCCAATCGTAACCAGGTTGACCAGGTACAAAACTCTTTTCAGAATTTCCATAACTTTCTTTCACATTCAAAATTTGTTCCATGCTTTCTTTCTTACTTTCTAGTACATTAGGACAAATTTATCTTTCTTAACCAACCAAACAAAAATATTTCCATTCTTTATACCTTCTTTACTGAAGACTTACATTTTAACTTTCCTTGAATGCAGAGCTGTTTTCCTTATTAATTTCCAATAGCTTTAATTATGGATGTTAATTAGAACTTTTAACCATTAACAGATCCTAGTAAACACTAAAATCTAAGCAATTACGAATTGTTTTATATCAGCATTCTAAACACTTTTCCTAATTTCTAGAAACATGCCACTCTACAATAAGACATGAGGAGTACTTTCCAATAGACCCAAATGCTTTTAGCCTCTTTGCAATAAGAAGCCAAAGGTAGATAAACTTACATTTAATAATTGATGTCTAATATCTTATTTGGAAATTATCTAGGTACTCAACGAATTTTGTCATTCATTTAAATTAACCTAGCAAAACGTCAAAGTTTCAAGTTACCAAAAAGATTTTGGAAGTTATTTTAAACACACATACCATAAACTATAATTATTGCTAAAAGTTTATCTATAAACTCTTATTTCATTTATATCTAAATCATTTGTTCCCAATAATGATGTTTAGATTGCCCACAAAAACTTTGAGACATTAGACAAACAGCTATCATTTAAAGCTGTTATGCTGACAAATTTCTAACAGACAACATGAGCTTTTGTTTTTCTTTCTTTTTTTTTTAAACTAGTGAACCCAGGCTGCATGTTTGCATCATATGCAGTGTTAACTCTGGAGGACATATCCAAACATTTTAATCAAACCAACAAACTTAAACTTTCATTAACCAAAGGTTAATCTATATCATCTTAACTTAAAAGACATTGGGTTAATTTCTATTGCATTTAGCATTTATGTAAGCGCTTACTTTAAGCCAATTAAACAGAGCTCTTAGTTTTGGCCATACCATCCGGAAGTAAAGTCACACATACATAACTATACGCATATAGACACACAGACAGAGTCTCCACAGCTATTGTTTTAAAAAAAAATCACTCCGTGAATGTGGTACAATAATATAAAGCTCCCTAGTTGTGAATCCGAATTTTGTTCTGAGCCTTTTTACTAATATTTCTGGAGAAGACACTCAAGATGCTAGATTTTTTTCTCGGCAAGGGCACGCTTATGAATTCTCAACTCTTTTTTTTTTTCTTCAGTCTTAGGAATTAGTGATGGGCTAGATAGTAGTTTCTGGAGAGGGGAGATGATAATCCTTTTTGTGATAAAGAAACTGGGTGGAATCTGAACTGCCTCTAGAGCTGTATTTCCAGTCTTGAGAGGATTTTCCAAGGACAGTTGGAAGTTACTTGGTTTAACTTAGTGATGTTCTACATTAACCTACCTGTCCAACTACATCACAAAGGCACAGAGAAACTCCTCAAGTTTTCTCCAAGCTGGAGTTTCTGGGGCATAAACCATCCAACTGAAAGCGTTTCCAACTAGTTAAAATGCACCCAGGGGGTGAGTCTCTGGGGATGGTTGAGACATTCCTCATGGCAGTAAAGCTGGTGTCCAACTGACAAGGCCAGAGAAAGGGTGCAAAGGCGCCTGACTGCAGGCATCAACATAGTTATAAGATCTAGTCAAGTCCCACTTAGCCCAGGGTACTCAGTCCCTGAGCCAGCACAGGGACCCAGGGAGGGAAGCAGGAGGCAAAGGCCTGGAGCTGGCTGGGGGCTGGGGCTCCCTGTGTCTGGGGCTGAGAGTTAAGTACAGAAGGTCCAGGTTCTGCTCAGGTCCAGCCTGAACTTAACCTCGACTTGGCGACAAGAGAGGAGCTGACAAACAGAAAGTAAAAGAGACAGGCCTCACCCTCATGGCCTCTTTCCCAAGGGTTATCGAGATAAAGGTCACACAGCAGTTCCTGTGCTGGGACACACAACACCATCAGGACGGTTCACAGAATAAATCACAGGTCTCCTGTCTTTGTAACCAATTCAGTAGGCACCTAAAATACTTAACGAGTCAATCGCCAAGAGAGGGCACCCCATGTGGTCGCCGGGGTGATCAGGCCCAGAAACCAGAGTGGGGGCTCCCAGAGGTGGAGCATTTGACACGTTAAAGATTTCTTTGTTTCTCAATTGCAAAGCTCAAAAGGAGATGAAAATGGCCATTGTAACTCTAAGAGAGATGAAAGAAATGGGTCCATTACCTTGAAAATCCCCCCTGAACCTAGGGCAGCGTCTTACCCGTCGTTCCTACTGTGGGGTTCCTATAGCAAGGGGCGATGGGGGTGTCCCCCGGCATTGCATCCCTTGTATACCTTCCCTGTTATGCCTGGCAGTAACAGGTGCCTGGTGAACATCTTTCCTATTCTGCCTGGCAGCCTAGGCCTGGTGAATGGTCCCTGAGAGAAAAGGAGAAAGAAAAGGAGCCATTACCTTGAAAATCCCCCCATTGGGGTTCCTGTAGCAAGGGATGATGGGGGCATCCCTTGAACATCTTCCCTATTCTGCCTGGCAGTACTAGGTGCCTGGTGAATGGTCCCAAAGATAAAAGGATAAAGAAAAACAGTGAGGAATTTTCCGCCAGTCTGGGGGACATGCTACCCAATTGCAGCCTGGAGCCATTCTCCCAAGAAGGGGTTCCCATACTCAACCAAAGGTTAGAGTTTGGTACTTTCCTTGAACTGGAGTCCCGACTGGGACTTTCCCACAGTTCAGAGTGTGGTCAGGTGCCATGGTAGGGATCCCAATCCAGCCTTAGGAAAAGAAACCTGTCACGGGAGTCTTGGAGATTGGCGACCATCCTAATGACTTAAGTGGCAGACCCATGCCTATGTAAAATTTGTCTATTAGAGATAGAGTCAGGAAGGAATGGATTAATTCATTCTCCATCACCCTCAGGCTTAAGGTACTGATTCTCTTCCGGCTGAATGCCACAATTTGCCCCATAGAGTAGCCGTGGGCAGCAAACATGGATTCATACAGCTGTCCAAGAAGGTTCCTGATGGAGCAGTGAATTTAGATCCATCCTTGAAAAAGAGAAAGGCAGAAGGAAGACTAGAACTTCAGCTCACAAGCTGGTGAGGCAAGCAGGCTCAGCCAACCAAGGGGTTAAAAGAAAAACTTCCTGGGCTCAAGGTCTGGAAGTAGCCCTGCTCTATTCAAATAGCGTGGGGACAGGGTCTATGGGCAGTGAAGAGCTGTAGCATGGCGACAGGGCCCTTGGCCAGGACTTAACAGGTCTTAGTCTTATAATATTGCATAGGGAAATATTCCGAGGCAGACATTTTAAAACATACTCTGGCAAAGTTGATATAACCTCTTTATAAAGAAAATCAGCTCAAGCATTCCAACCTTTACAACCTTATCAACACTTAGACCTTTATATTTCACCAATTCAATTAAAACCTGAGTCAGGGTTTAAACCTAGTCATCATTTTCTGTGTTTCCTTTTTAATTTGTTTTTTTTTTCATAGATACCAATAAAAATTATGATGAGAGCTCTCACAAGTTTTTCCCCAATTTAGAAGTTTTCCGAATTTAAATGATCCATCATCTGGCCGAATTGATGAGTAGGATCTTAACAGCGACTCAACCAAAGCTTAACCAAGGACAAAGAGGCGTCCCCAAAAGAGATCCAGAAAATTCACTCCCAAAAATAGCCTAAGAAAGTAAAGGCAAGCAACAAAGGTTGAGATGACAAAGGCCCCTTATGCAATCAATTGGGACCTCTTATGACAAACTCCCCGAGAGCTGAAACAGCCGGTCAAAGAGAGTGTCCCTGAACCCAGTCTACTCGACTGGCCGCCAAGATGCGTGCCGGTACATGCATCCTCTGATGGTGGAGACCAGAAAGGTCTCAAAGCCAAGCTCTCAAGACATAGAACAAGACAAAAAACCCAGACAACAGGCTTATAGAGATGCCTGTGTCTTATGACGAACAAAAAGATAGAGGCAAGGAAAAGTCTATCTCTGGGAGGAAAAGGATCTACAACCAGTGAGTACTCAAATCCTAGAGTCACTGAATCCAAGAAGCTCGCCTCACCAACATTTTCTCCTGCTAATCTAAATTTAGAAGAGCAAAAACTCACCACTCTTGCTTCCATTGGACTCCGCCGGCAGAGATCCGGGAGACTGATGTGGTAAGAACTCTTACCTCTTGCCGGCTCTCGTCAGGGGTCCGGGATCTCCTGGCCACAGCAGTCCAGGAGCAAGCAGTGTCCAGCCAGTGAAATTTTATCCTGCTGACTACGCCAAAACTGTAGGGGAGGCAGACATTTCCTCTTCCCACATGGGGTTCGTCTGGCTGGAGAACAAATTAAATTCACATGAGACAGGATAGCAAGAGAAAATTAAACAAAGCTTTATGAGGAACCATGGCCCGGGGCCTTTCTTCCCAAAGGAAGAAAGGGCACC
>NW_025798939.1:0-1197 GCF_021613505.1 Equus quagga
CGTATAAGACAGACCAGAACACTAGCAAGTTTTCCAGGAACATCTCAGAACCAGTGCCAGGAGCTACTCAAAACCAGATTTCCAGGGGCAGCTCACAACCAGCACCAGGTGTCGCCCAGATCCAGAAGCAACTTAAGAGAGAACCTCTTACCCTACCTCCAGTTACCTTAGGTGGTTCAGGCTCAAGTTTCTGGTCTCAGCCCACTAGGATTCCCCAGAATGAAAGCCAAACTTCTATTTCCAGGAAATCAAACCAGAGAGACAAGGTAAGGGACAGTCGCTCTCTTAAAGTTACTCACCAAGAGCCCAGAGACGTCTTGATCCAGAAGCTGTTTCTTCTCTCAAAGAGGGAAAAAAAAACCACCTTGGTACTGAGAGCACCAAAGCAGGAAACAGGAATTCAATCAGTTGAGTCTTTAGACAAAATTGTCTAGGCGGCTGCTTAGGGTCGATGAAAAGATCACACACCCTGCTGGGGGTTCCAAAGTCTCAGGCGGGTGGTAACAGGACCTTGTCCCTTCATCGTCACCAACTGCTACTGCAGAAAATTGGGGTTCTCTTGCCTGATGAGCTTAATGAGCCATATAATTATGGCATCAGACGTCGGAGGAGAAATCAGCTTAATTCTGAGAGATGGATCTGCAGGGAGGCAGGGGGCGTGTGCCCTCATACTTGTCTCCCTGATTCAGGACTTGGGGTGAAATTTAAGAGATTAGGGAGGACAAGGTGGCACCTGGAAACACTGGTGGCACAGGTTTTGATTGGTAGGCTTCAAGCATTTATGGTATGGCTTTAAACATTTATGACAAGTTTCTGTACTTTTATGATAGGGCTCTAAACATTTATGATGAGATGGTGAAGGAATTCTAACACTGGATCTTCCTGAATGAGGGACCCCTCACTTCTGCGAAGAGCCCAACTTTCAAGGTCCAGTTGTGTCCTAGGTCTTTGGGTTCCACGGGGAGGAGACTCTTTGGTTCCGAGGTCATTTCAGGTCAAGATTTCTTCTTCTGCACTGGCTCTGGTGACATGACTTTGCACACTTTCCAAAAGGCAATCATTAGTCACTCAGTTGATAAGAGATGGGGTCAGGTGAACTGGTCCTGGAGGGCCCACTGTTACATAAGTTACAATAAATCTATGTATTCAGAGAGAAAGAAGCAATTACAGATAATGTACAAAGTTACAACCCAATTT
>NW_025798940.1:0-1197 GCF_021613505.1 Equus quagga
AAATTGGGTTGTAACTTTGTACATTATCTGTAATTGCTTCTTTCTCTCTGAATACATAGATTTATTGTAACTTATGTAACAGTGGGCCCTCCAGGACCAGTTCACCTGACCCCATCTCTTATCAACTGAGTGACTAATGATTGCCTTTTGGAAAGTGTGCAAAGTCATGTCACCAGAGCCAGTGCAGAAGAAGAAATCTTGACCTGAAATGACCTCGGAACCAAAGAGTCTCCTCCCCGTGGAACCCAAAGACCTAGGACACAACTGGACCTTGAAAGTTGGGCTCTTCGCAGAAGTGAGGGGTCCCTCATTCAGGAAGATCCAGTGTTAGAATTCCTTCACCATCTCATCATAAATGTTTAGAGCCCTATCATAAAAGTACAGAAACTTGTCATAAATGTTTAAAGCCATACCATAAATGCTTGAAGCCTACCAATCAAAACCTGTGCCACCAGTGTTTCCAGGTGCCACCTTGTCCTCCCTAATCTCTTAAATTTCACCCCAAGTCCTGAATCAGGGAGACAAGTATGAGGGCACACGCCCCCTGCCTCCCTGCAGATCCATCTCTCAGAATTAAGCTGATTTCTCCTCCGACGTCTGATGCCATAATTATATGGCTCATTAAGCTCATCAGGCAAGAGAACCCCAATTTTCTGCAGTAGCAGTTGGTGACGATGAAGGGACAAGGTCCTGTTACCACCCGCCTGAGACTTTGGAACCCCCAGCAGGGTGTGTGATCTTTTCATCGACCCTAAGCAGCCGCCTAGACAATTTTGTCTAAAGACTCAACTGATTGAATTCCTGTTTCCTGCTTTGGTGCTCTCAGTACCAAGGTGGTTTTTTTTTCCCTCTTTGAGAGAAGAAACAGCTTCTGGATCAAGACGTCTCTGGGCTCTTGGTGAGTAACTTTAAGAGAGCGACTGTCCCTTACCTTGTCTCTCTGGTTTGATTTCCTGGAAATAGAAGTTTGGCTTTCATTCTGGGGAATCCTAGTGGGCTGAGACCAGAAACTTGAGCCTGAACCACCTAAGGTAACTGGAGGTAGGGTAAGAGGTTCTCTCTTAAGTTGCTTCTGGATCTGGGCGACACCTGGTGCTGGTTGTGAGCTGCCCCTGGAAATCTGGTTTTGAGTAGCTCCTGGCACTGGTTCTGAGATGTTCCTGGAAAACTTGCTAGTGTTCTGGTCTGTCTTATACG
>NW_025798941.1:0-2687 GCF_021613505.1 Equus quagga
TCAGGTGGAGGAGGAGAGAGAACTAAGATTTATAAAAAGTGAAGAAACTCTTCAAGAAATATCCAACTTGATTAATAAAAGCAACATAAAGATTATAGGTATTTCAATGGAGAGGAGAGGGGGAAAGAAGCAGAGAGCTTGTTCAAAGAAATAATAGCTGAGAATGCCCCAAACCTGGGGAAAGAACTGCACTTACTAATACATGAAGCCAATAGAACTCATAATTACAACAACACAAAAAGACCTTCTCCCAGGCATTAAATAATAAAACTGGCAAAAGTCAATGACAAAGAAAAAAAATCAAGGTCAAGAAAGGCAGAAGAAAATAACCTACAGAGGAACTGCTTTCAGGCTTTCAGAAGATTTCTCAGCAGAAATCTTACAGGTGAGGAGAGGGCAGAATGATATATTCAAAACACTGAAAGACAAAAACTTTCAGCCAAGAATACTCTATCCAGTGAAACTATCCTTCATTCACGATGGAGAAATAAAGACTTTCCCAGATAAACAAAAGCTTAGGGAGTTCATTGCCACAGGACTCTCCCTACCAGAAATGATCAAGAAAGGCCTCACACCTGAAGAAAAAAGAGTTTGCAAAGCCTTGAGCAAAGAAATAAATAGCAAAAATCAGAAAATTGCACCTCTCTATCAGAACAGGTTAGCAAAAACTTAGTTATGACATTAAAGATAAATGAAAGGAAAGCATCAAAAATAACTATGATCACTTCATTTTAATCACATACTCACAACACAAAATAGAGTGAGTTGTGACAGCAATAATCGGAAGGGAAAGAGGAAAGGGATGGAACCTGCTTAGACTAAGGGGATAAGAGGCTGTCAGAAAATGGACTGTGTCATCTGTGAGATCTTTTATACAAACCTCATGGTGAACACTAAACAAAAAATCAGAACAGAGACACAAATGGTA
The DNA here is from genome assembly GCF_021613505.1 of Equus quagga. Lineage (NCBI taxonomy): Eukaryota > Metazoa > Chordata > Mammalia > Perissodactyla > Equidae > Equus > Equus quagga. The sequence goes on from NW_025798941.1 coordinate 929, forward strand.
AATAAAGAGAAAACTGAGAAAGTGATCATAGAGAATCACCAAACTGAATTGGCTGTCAGAAATACAAGGGACGAGAAATAAGGAAAATACAGAGAAACCAGAAAATGAGATAAACTGGCAATATTAAGCCCTCATATCAATAATCACTCTAAATGTAAATGGATTGAATTCTCCAATCAAAAGACACAGAGTAGCTAGATGGATTAAAAAACAAGACCCAACAATATACTGCCTCCAGGGAACATCTCAGCTCTAAAGACAAACACAGGCTCAAAGTGAAGGGGTGGAAGATGATCCTCCAAGCTAATGGCAAACAGAAGAAAACAGGAGTTGTCATACTTCTATCAGACAAAGTAGACTTCAAGATAAAAGCAATGAGAGACAAAGAGGGGCAGTATATAATGATAAAAAGATGAATCCACCAAGAGGACGTAACACTTGTAGATATATATGCACCTAACACAGGAGCACCAAAATACATAAAGCAACCATTGACAGACCTAAAAGGAGAAGTTAACAGCAACACAATAATAGCATGGGACCTCAACACCCTACTTACATCAGTGGATAGATCATCCAGACACTGGGTGATCCTCAACAAGAAAATAGTGGAATTAAGTGAAAAACTAGACCAGATGCACTTAATAGATATATATAGAACATTCCATCCCAAAACAGCAGAATACACATTCTTCTCAAGTGCACATGGAACATTCTCAAAGATAGACCATATGTTGGAAACAAGGCAAGCCTCAATAAGTTTAAGAAGACTGAAATCTTATCAAGCATCTTTCCCAACCATAATGCTATGAAACTAGAAGTCAACTACAAGAAAAAAGCTGGGAAAGTGACAAATATGTTAAGACTAAACAACATGCTACTGAACAACCAATGGATCAATGAAGAAATTATTACAAATAAAAAAATACCTGAAGACAAATGAAAATGAAAGCACATCATATGAACTCATATAGGATGCAGCAAAAGTGGTCCTAAGAGGGAAATTCATAGCAATACAGGTCTGACTTAACAAACAAGAAAAATCTCAAGTAAATTACCTTAAACTACACCTAACAGAACTAGAAAAAGAAGAACAAACAAAGCCCAAAGTCAACAGGAGATAAATAAAAAAAATTAGAGCAGAAATAAGTGAAATGGAAACAAACAAGAAAACAGTAGAAAAGATCAATGAAACTAAAAGCTGATTCTTTGATAAGATAAACAAAATTGACAAACCCTTAGCCAGAGTCACTAAGAAAAAAGAGAAGGCTCAAATAAGTAAAATTAGAAATGAAAGAGGAGAGATTACAATGGATAGCCCAGAAATAAAAAGATGTATAACAAAATACCATGAAAAACTATATGTCAACAACTTGGACAATCTAGAAGAAATGGATAAATTCTTAGGCTCATACAGCTTCCCAAAACTAAATCAAGAAGAAATAGAGAATCTAAATAGACCAATCACAAGTAAAGAGATTGAAACAGTGATCAAAAGCATCCCCAAAATTAAAAGTCCAGGACCAGATGGCTTCTCTGGAGAATTCTACTAAACATGCAAAGATTTAGTACCTGTCCTTCTCACACTATACCGAAAAATCAAAGAAGACAGAACACTTCCTAAATTATTCTATGAGCCAACATCACCGTGATCCCAAAGCCAGACAAGGACAACACTGAGAAGGAGTATTACAGGCCAATATTGCTGATGGACATAGATGCAAAAATCCTCAACAAAATATTGGCAAACTGAATACAG
>NW_025798942.1:0-1520 GCF_021613505.1 Equus quagga
ACAGGTGAGCGCAGCAATCAGTTCCTAGCCTAAGGAAAGATGCTTAATCCTTAAAGAAATGCCAACGTTGGGAGGGGGAGGGAAGTTAGTTACAGGAGGTTACCAGACAAGCACAATAAAATGCAGATTTAAGTCCTTGCCTTTGGTATTGACTAAGTTTCTAGAGAGAAGGTCATTACCTTTCTTCTTCCTGGTACAGAGAGGGAGGCACCTTTTACAGATAGAGATTTACCCTACAAATGTAAAGGTGTCCTAACAAAGGGCAAGTTCCATTCCTCAGAGCCTCCTTCCCTGTCCCAGTTTATCAAAAGCAATCAGCCTCAAATAATCCTGATGCCAAAGAGACATATCTTGGGGTGGCCATTTCCAGGTCCCTACACATGAAAAATTAAGGTCTGTAAGGGTAAAAATGTCAATATATGTAATTAAAGCTACTAAAAATTAATAAGGAAAACATCTTTGTGTTCAAGGAAAGTAAGATGTATCTTTTCAGTAAAAAAGTTACAAAGAATGGAAATATTTTTGTTTATTTTCTTAAGAAAGAAAATTTGTCCTGAAGTACTAGAAGGGAAGAAAGAAGGCATGGGACAAATTCTGAATGTGGAAAAGGAGGTTAGAGAAGGTTTGTGGAAGATAGACCCTGAGAAAATAACTTTGTGCTCTAACACTTAGGGAAGAAAGCCTACTATAAAAGTTACTTTCAGGCTCTTAATATCAGCTTTTAATTTGGTCAATTTTAACCATGGAGCTACTAAGGAAAATCCTTCTAAATATCTACAAAGTTTTCAGCCAGGACAAATAGTAAATATTTCTGGCAGTATTAAACAACCCCGTTAATTCTAATTTTAGTTTCCCCTAGGCCTGTTCAAGGGAGGAATGTAGCAGTTTACCAGGAAAACCCTCAGAGTCTCATCAACTCTGGAGCAGCCCGTCAGGACCCTCCTACGAGAGTGGATATAAGTGTGTCAGTAAGGCCACTAACCTGGTGGACTTCTGTTTATGGTTGTGTGGTCTTTTCTTTTTGGTCCCTCTTATAGCTTTAATTTTTCATTAGCTTTTTGCAACAAAACTTTCAATGAAGCCTTTTAAATTTTTGAAGACTTTGTATTTCAGTGCACCTGTTAAATGATCTTATCTCATTATAATGTTCACTCTAGGGCCATGTGATTTTAAATCATCCTTAGTAATTTCGGTCCATTGAGATAGAAATTTACAAGAGAAGGGACCTTAGTTCTTAAACAGAGAACCAGCTGGAGTTCCTGAGGGAGAAACGTCTTGGTAAACTTTAGAAAACGAAAGTCCCATGTGAAAGAAAAGCTCACAGACAGGAATGACAATAGAGAAATCCCACAGTTCAGTGAGAGTGCTCATAGACCAAAGAAAAACCCTCCTTGGCAATGGTCCCCACGCTGGACTGAGACAGTCATCTCCTGGGTGGAAACCGCCACCCCCCCAAAAAAGGCACTGACCTCAACCAAATGGAGGGAGGTCAGAACCTGAGAGGACCCACAATCAGAAGA
>NW_025798943.1:0-1449 GCF_021613505.1 Equus quagga
AAAACCTTCTAAATTGAAAAATTTTTTAGAGAGCTCTCATAATGACTAATTTTGTGAGCTTAATCAAATTTGGTGTCGCCACTTCCTCTCCTGCTCTTCCAGATAATGAAAGCTCCATTCCCCCCACCTCAGGGTGAATTGGTCTAGAATTAAATTGTCCACTTGGAAAAATGCCCTTTATTAAACATTTTGTGCTGCCTTTTTAAAGGTGTGATACATTGTCCTGAAATTTTAGAACATTTTTTTTTTTGAGGAAGATCAGCCCTGAGCTAACTGCTGCCAATCCTCCTCTTTTTGCTGAGGAAGGCTGGCCCTGAGCTAACATCTGCACCCATCTTCCTCTATTTTATACGTGGCACGTGCACCACAGCATGGCGTGCCAAGCAGTGCCATGTCAGAACATAACGATCTTTTGACTCACCTCTTAAGGTAAAAATCTCCCTGATATAAAGGAACAACTGGAAAAACATAGCTGAAAGGGCAGGCCAACCTCTTTTATCACTCAGACTGTAATCAATTCTTTCAGGAACTGGAAACAACCATCTTTGTCTTGCAAATCCCTGCAGGGCCAGAGGTGTGGCTCTGGAAGGTGGTTCAAAGTTTCCTTGTCCTTCTCCGATCCCAAAGCCTCCCCTGTTCCTCTCAAGATGCTCATACATATCGGGACATTGGAGACAGGTAAACAAAATATGCTCCAGAAACTCCATCTTGGAGAAAACTTGAATGGTTTTTCTGTGCCTTTGTGATACAACTTAATGTCATTTAAGTTACAACCCAATTTCTGAGGAATTAAGAGCAACTGTCCTTAAAAAAATTCTTGCAAGACTAGAAATGGAGCTCTAGAGGCAGTTAAGAGTCCACCCATCTCCCTTATCTCAAAGAGCTTGCAAACTTTCCCAGAAATATCTAGCCCATCACCAGTTCCTAAGGCTGAAGAAAAAAGGGATGAAAAATTGCCTTAAGAGCACCCTTGCAAAAATCTAGCATCTTGGGTGTCTTTACAAATATTAGTAAAAAGCTTAAAACAAAATGTGGGTTCATAACCAGGGATTTTTGTATTCCTGTACCTGATTCATGGCAGTAATTTTAAAACAATAGCTGTGGAGTCTCTGTGTGTGTCTATATGTGTACGTGTGACATCTTACCTCCAGGTGCTATAGTTTTTAAAGAGCTCTATTCAACTGGCTTAAAGTAAGTGGCTTATATAAATTATTTCCCATTGTAATAGCAACAAATCCAAATGACTTTCAAGTTGACATGATAAAAATTAATCTTTGGTAACAGCAAGCTTGTTTAAGACTGTTGGTTTGATTAAAATGGACACGTCTCCAGAGTTATCAGCATGGGATAACATGGAGAGACAGTGTTTATTTTATGTTTATTGGTCAAATAAGCTGCTGTTATTGCTATTACAAAACTGATTAGTAAAAATAATAACTTAAAATGATG
>NW_025798944.1:0-1295 GCF_021613505.1 Equus quagga
GGAACTGGAAACAACCATCTTTGTCTTGCAAATCCCTGCAGGGCCAGAGGTGTGGCTCTAGAAGGTGCTTCAAAGTTCGCTTGTCCTTCGCCAATCCCAAAGCCTCCCCTCTTCCTCTCAAGATGCTCATAGATACTGGGACACTGAAGGCACAGAAGGCAAATACGCCCCAGAAACTCCATCTTAGAGAAAACGTGAATGGTTTCTCTGTGCCTTTGTGATGTAACTTAATTTCATTTAAGTTACAATCCAATTTCTGAGGAATTAAGAGCAATTGTCCTTAAAAAAATTCTTACAAGAGTGGAAATGGAGCTCTAGAGGCAGTTAAGAGTCCACCCATTTCCCTTATCTCAAAGAGCTTGCAAAATTTCCCAGAAATATCTAGCCCATCACCAGTTCCTAAGGCTGAAGAAAAGGGGGATGAAAAATTGCCTTAAGAGCACCCTTGCAAAAATCTAGCATCTGAGTGTCTTTACAAATATTAGTAAAAAGCTTAAAACAAAATGTGGATTCTTAACCAGGGAGTCTTGTATTCCTGTACCTGATTCATGGCAGTAATTTTAAAACAATAGCTGTGGAGTCTCTGTGTGTGTCTATATGTGTACGTGTGACATCTTACCTCCAGGTGCTATAGTTTCTAAAGAGCTCTATTCAATTGGCTTAAAGTAAGTGGCTTATATAAATCATTTCCCATTGTAATAGCAACAAATCCAAATGACTTCCAAGTTGACATGATAAAAATTAATCTTTGGTAACGGCAAGCTTGTTTAAGACTGTTGGTTTGATTAAAATGGACATGCCCACAGGGTTATCAGCATGGGATAATATGGAGAGACACAGTCTTTATTTTACGTTTATTAGTCAAAGAAGCTGATGTTATCACTATTACAAAACTGACTAGCAAAAATAATAACTTAAAATGATGGCTAATTTTGCCTGATGTCTCATGAAGTTTTGTAAGCATTCAAAATAATTATTGGGAATGTGTAAACTAAATAAATGTGAAAAAGATAAACGTGTTATGTGAACTTTTTAACAATAGTTATCTGTTATGGCATGTGTATTTAAGAGAACTTCCAAAATTTCTTTGATAACTTGAAACTTTGAAGTTTTGATAGGTGAAATTAAATGACAAACTCATTGACTATCTGGGTAATTTTCAAATAAGATAAAATATCAAAATACTATTGTTGAACATATGTAAGTTTACCTAATTTTGGCTTCTTATTACAGAGAAACTAAAAAATGTTTGGGCCTATTATTTAACATGTCTTATATTTTATTAAAAATTGTAT
>NW_025798945.1:0-1156 GCF_021613505.1 Equus quagga
ATGTTTATAAACATGCCAAGCCACAGAATCCTGTAAAAGACAGCTCAGAATGGTTTACTTTTTAATTTTCATGAAAAATTTAGGTCTGTAAGGGTAAAAATGTCAATATATGGAATTAAAGCTACTAAAAATTATAAGGAAAACATCTTTGTATTCAAGGAAAGTAACATGTGTCTTTTCAGTAAAGAAGTTACAAAGAATGGAAATATTTCTGTTTATTTTGTTAAGGAAGAAAATTTGTCCTGAAGTACTAGAAGGGAAGAAAGAAGGCATGGGACAAATTCTGAATGTGAAAAAGGAGGTTATAGAAGGTTTGTAGAAGAGAAACCCTGCGGAAAGAACTTTGTGCGCTAACACTCAGCGAAGAAGCCTGTTATAAAAATTCCTATCAGGCTCTTAATATCAACTTTTAATTTGGCCAATTTTTGACCATGGAGCTACTAAGAAAAGTCCTTCTAAATATCTGCGTAGTTTTCAGCCAGGACAAACAGTAAATATTTCTGGCAGTATTAAACAACCCCATTAATTCTAATTTTAGTTTCCCTGGGCTGTTTAAGGGAATGACACAGCAGTTTACCAGGAAAACCCTCAGAGTCTCATCAACTCTGGAGGAGCCTGTCAAGACCCTCCTACGAGAGTGGATATAAGTGTGTCAGTAAGGCCACTAACCTGGTGGACTTCTGTTTATGGTTGTGTGGTCTTTTCTTTTTGGAAGCATTTTACAATTTTGAAGCCTTTTTATTTCAGTGCACCTGTTAAATGATCTTATCTCATTATATTGTTCCCTCTATTGGCCAAAGTGATTTTACATCATTCTTAGCAATTTTGGTCCATTGAGATAGAAATTTACAAGAGAAGGGAACTTAGTTCTTAAACAGAGAACCAGCTAGAGCTCCTGAGGGAGAAACTTCTTGGTAAACTTTAGAAAATGAAAGTCCCATGTGAAAGAAAAGCTCACAGACAGGAATGACAATAGAGAAATTCCACAGTTCAGTGAGAGTGCTCATAGACCAAAGAAAAACTCACCTTGGCAATGGTCCCCACGCTGGACTGAGACAGTCATCTCCTGCGGTGGAAACCACCATCCCCCAAAAAAGGCACTGACCCTGACCAAATGGAGGGAGGTCAGAACCTGAGAGGACCCACAATCAGAAGA
>NW_025798946.1:0-1339 GCF_021613505.1 Equus quagga
TTGAGTCAGATGGGGAGGTGTCAGGATCGGTGATGGGGATGGTGGAACCTGAGCTGCCTGTGGAGCTGCATTTTCAGTTTTGCAGAGATTTGTGAGATGAGGACAGTTGCTCTCAGTGCCTCAGAAACTGGGTTGTAACTTTGTACATTATCCGTAATTTGCTTCTTTCTCTCTGCATGCGTAGATTTATTGTAACTTATGTAACCGTGGACCCTCCAGGACCAGTTCACCTGACCCCATCTCTTATCAACTGAGTGACTAATGATTGCCTTTCAGAAAGTGTGCAAAGTCACATCACCAGAGCATGTGCAGAAGATGAAATCTTGACCTGAAATGACCTCAGAACCAAAGATTCTCCTTCCAGTGGAATCCAAAGGACTAGGACACAACTGGACCTTGAAAGTTGGACTCTTCTCAGAAGTGAGGGGTCCCTCATTCAGGAAGATCCAGTGTTAGAATTCCTTCGCCACCTTATCATAAATGTTTAGAGCCCTATCATAAAAGTACAGAAACTTGTCATAAATGTTTAAAGCCGTACCATAAATGCTTGAAGCCTACCAATCAAAACCTGTGCCATCAGTGTTTCCGGGTGCCCCCCTGTCCTCCCTAACCTCTTAAATTTCACCCCAAGTCCTGAATCAGGGAGACAAGTATGAGGGCACACGCCCCCTGCCTCCCTACAGATCCATCTCTCAGAATAAAGCTGATTTCTCCTCCGACGTCTGATGCCATAGTTACGTGACTCATTAACCTCATCAGGCAAGAGAACCCCAATTTTCTGCAGTAGCAGTTGGTGACCATGAAGGGACAAGGTCCTGTAACCACCTGCCTGAGACTTTGGAACCCCCAGCAGGATGTGTGTTCTTTTCATCGACCCTAAGCAGCCACCTAGACAATTTTGTCTACAGGCTCAACTGATTGGATTCCTGTTTCCCGCTTTGGTGCACCCAGTACCAAGGTGGTTTTTTTCCCCACTTTGAGAGAAAAAACAGCTTCTGGATCAAGACGTCTCTGGGCTCCTGGTGAGTAACTTTAAGAAAGCAACTGTCCCTTACCTTATCTCTGGTTTGATTTCCTGGAAATAGAAGTTTGGCTTTCATTCTGGAGAATCCTAGTGGGTTGAGACCTGAACCTTGAGCCTGAACCCCCTAAGGTAAGTAGAGGCAGGATAAGCGGTTCACTCTTAAAGTTGCTGCTGGATCTGGGCGACACCTGGCACTGCCTGTGAGCTGCCCCTGGCAATCTGATTTTGAGTAGCTCCTGGCGCTGGTTCTGAGATATTCCTGGCAACTAGCTAGTGTTCTGGTCTGTGTTATATGTAGAATTGTATTGTGTGCTA
>NW_025798947.1:0-1064 GCF_021613505.1 Equus quagga
CTCGCCAGGAGCATCCTTATTAGACCGTCCCCAATTCCTGAGACTGAAGGGAAAGTTTAAACCCCAATTACCCTGAAAGCCTTAGGGACAAACTTGCATTTTTCCTCTCTGTCCTTTGAAGTTGTAAATGTTTCCCTGTCTTTAGCATGTAAACAGCCCAGGAGATAACAGCCCACAGTCACCTGAGACTCAACCTGGCTCCTTAATCAGTGAAGCCTGAGGTTAGAGAAAAAAAGGGAAAAAGTTTCCTTTTAAATGCAGGCTGCTAGAGAGGCTCTCTCCCCAAAGCTAATTCATCCCCTCCTTATCTAGAGCAAAGATAAATCTTAAAAGGTTCCTCCACAAATATTAACAAGAACGAACTTTTAAGCAGTGACCTTAGCCTGTTACATCTGCTTGAGACACAATTATTGGTAAACTACTGAGTTTTGTATTCTACCTGTTTCATAGCTAAAACTTTTTAAATAAAAGCTACAAGATTTCTGTCTGTCCGTCTACATATATGTATGTACATTATATATAAGCGATGTTTTTCTACCTCTAAATGGTATCAACAAAATTGATTTCTAAACAGAGTTCTACTTAATAAACTTAAACCAGGAGCTCACATAAATTATTTCTAAATATAAATAGAAACTAACCCAAATGTTTTCCAAGTTAACATGCTGTAAAATAATCTTTGGTCAATAAAAGTTTGCTTAAGTTTGTTGGTCTAATTAAACTAGGCACGTCTTCAGAGTTATCAGCACTGGATATAATGGAAACATACAACTTTTATTCTACATGGGGTATTAATCAGATCAGCTCATGTTTATGACAAGCAGGTGATAAGCTCATGAAAGAGCAAAGAACAAATTGTGAATGTAAAAAAGAAAGTTTGTGGGAGAGCAACCCTGAGAAAAAAGTCTCATGCGTGGTCGAGCTGGCTAGGATTGGAATGAATTTAATTAAGTAAATGAGTTTAGTATCAAAAATAAGCTGGTGCAAAATTAGAATTTGGTTCTCTTTCTGTGTTTGTTATAAGGACAAGGTTTCTTGGGCTTTTAATCTCCTGATAAAACAAT
>NW_025798948.1:0-1160 GCF_021613505.1 Equus quagga
TATCACTCAGACTGTAATCAATTCTTTCAGGAACTGGAAACAACCATGTTTGTATTGCAAATCCCTGCAGGGCCAGAGGTGTGGCTCTGGAAGTTGGTTCAAAATTTGCTTGTCCTTCTCCAATCCCAAAGCCTCCCCTGTTCCTCTCAAGATGCTCATACATATCGGGACATTGGAGACAGGTAAACAAAATATGCCCCAGAAACTCCATCTTGGAGAAAATTTGAATGGTTTTTCTGTGCCTTTGTGATATAACTTAATGTCATTTAAGTTACAACCCAATTTCTGAGGAATTAAGAGCAACTGTCCTTAAAAAAATTCTTGCAAGACTAGAAATGGAGCTCTAGAGGCAGTTAAGAGTCCACCCATCTCCCTTATCTCAAAGACCTTGCAAACTTTCCAAGATATATCTAGCCCATCACCAGTTCCTAAGGCTGATGAAAAAAGGGATGAAAAATTGCCTTAATAGCACCCTTGCAAAAATCTAGCATCTTGGGTGTCTTTACAAATATTAGTAAAAAGCTTAAAACAAAATGTGGGTTCATAACCAGGGAGTCTTGTATTCCTGTACCTGATTCATGGCAGTAATTTTAAAACAATAGCTGCGGAGTCTCTGTGTGTGTCTATATGTGTATGTGTGACATCTTACCTCCAGGTGCTATAGTTTCTAAAGAGCTCTATGCAATTGCTTAAAGTAAGTGGCTTATATACATTAGTTCCCATTGTAATAGCAACAAACCCAAATGACTTTCAAGTTGACATGATAAAAATTAACTTTGGTAATGGCAAGCTTGTTTAAGACTGTTGGTTTGATTAAAATGGACACGTCCCCAGAGTTATCAGCATGAGATAATATGGAGAGACACAGTCTTTATTTTCTGTTTATTGGTCAAATAAGCTGATGTTATTGCTATTACAAAACTGATTAGTAAAAATAATAATTTAAAATGATGGTTAATTTTGCCTAATGTCTCATGAAGTTTTGTAGGCATTCAAAATAATTATTGGGAATGAGTAAACTAAATAGATGTGAAAAAGATAAAAATGTTGTGTGAACTTTTTAACAATAGTTATCTGTTATGGCATGTGTATTTAAGTGAACTTCCAAAATTCCTTTGGTAACTTGAAACTTTGAAGTTTTGATAGGTGAAATTAAATGA
>NW_025798949.1:0-1561 GCF_021613505.1 Equus quagga
ATGGACTTCATCCACACATGCCACCTTTACAAATTCTGTGGTTGCTGGCTTTGTGTGAAAATCAGCTAAAGAGCTTTCCTGATATTTAATGCAAGCCTCAACTTTGAAGACAGCAACATTTTATTACAGGACATATTAGACTCCCAGGAATTTCACGTAATTTCTGGACCTCTTATAACCTATACTTGTAAAGATATAACATAAAGATGGCTTAATGTTATTTCTTATTTGACAATGCTTCCTGTGTAATTTAACATTTCAAATGAGCCTAATTAGTTTAATGTCTCTCTTTTTATAAGGAGAGAAAATGAATCTTTTGAGATTTTTCAGGGATCCTCTGAAAACTCCCAATGTTACCTCAAAGTCCAAAGAAGACTTGATTTAGAATCTTATTTTGCTCAGTTTGTCAAAAATATCAAAGGTCTTAAAACACTTGCCTAAATAGGATCATAGAGCATTAGGAAACCTCATGTTTAATTATTATTTAACCAAGGTGACAAAAAGATTTCAAAGACAAATACAGAATGTTACATAGCTGCAAAAACTTAGGTCTCTATAATAGAAAAGACTCAGCTTTTAACATAAAGCACAGGAAATAATTTTGATAAAACATACATCCCTGTCTTTTCCCAGATTAATCAAATGTAAAGAAAAACTTTTCATAATTGTTTTATCAGGAGATTAAAAGCCCAAGAAACTTTGTCCTTATAGCAAACACAGAAAGAGAACCAAATTCTAATTTTGCATCAGCTTATTTTTGATACTAAACTCATTTACTTAATTAAATTCATTCCAATCTTAGCCAGCTCGACCACACATGAGACTTTTTTCTCAGGGTTGCTCTCCCACAAACTTTCTTTTTTACATTCACAATTTGTTCTTTGCTCTTTCATGAGCTTATCACATGCTTGTCGTAAACATGAGCTGATTTGATTAATACCCCATGTAGAATAAAAGTTCTCTGTTTCCATTATATCCAGTGCTGATAACTCTGAAGACGTGCCTATTTTAATTAGACCAACAAACTTAAGCAAACTTTTATTGACCAAAGATTATTTTACAGCATGTTAACCTGAAAAACATTTAGAGTAGTTTCTATTATATTTAGAAATAATTTATGTGAGCTCCTGGTTTAAGTTTATTAAGTAGAACTCTGTTTAGAAATCAATTTTGTTAATACCATTTAGAGGTAGAAAAACATCGCTTATATATAATGTACATACATATATGTAGACCGACAGACAGAGATCTTCTAGCTTTTATTTAAAAAGTTTTAGCTATGAAACAGGTAGAATACAAAACTCAGTAGTTTACCAATAATTGTATATCAAGCAGCTGTAACAGGCTAAGGTCACTGCTTAAAAGTTTGTTATTGTTAATATTTGTGGAGGATCCTTTTAAGATTTATCTTTGCTCTAGATGAGGAGGGGATGAATTAGCTTTGGCGAGAGATCCTCTCTAGCAGCCTGCATTTAAAAGGAAACTTCTTCCCTTTTTTTCTCTAACCTCAGGCTTTACTGATTGAGGAGCCAGGTTGAGTCTCAGGTGACTGTGGGCTGTT
>NW_025798950.1:0-1010 GCF_021613505.1 Equus quagga
TTCAGTGTCATTCAGTTGTCTAACACAACCCTCACTAAAGAATCAGATTGTTGTTGAGCGAAGGCTCGAATGGTAGAATTTGCCGGTTTAAGGTTAGGGATAAGTTTTTTCTCAACGGGTCATTATGGATGACGTCAATCCAAAGGACAGAGCCTTTCACAGTGGTAATCGATGACAGTAGCTGGGTTGTAAAATAGGGTCGGGTAGTCTCTCCTAGACCTATGAGATTGCAGTTGGGTTTCTTCTTTAACAAGAACTTGAAATGGAATATTACGATATCCTAAAAGGCATTGTTCTGCTGTATGCCAGCTGGCTAGACATTCATAAGCCCATGGTTGCCCATAGTAATTACAAAGGTCTACTCCAAAGGGGGCACATAGAATGCAATGACTTGTAGTTCTGCAGCGGTGTCACTGGTCAAGAGCACTTTCCAACGGGGCTTGAGGGCTGTCTTCCTCTGATGATGCTTCCAGAATACCTAGTACCAGGCTGTAGATTATGACCAACATGATCTTCTAAATTGGAATCCGGGAAAGCATCTTTAACTTGTTGATAATGTTCTGGGGATAAGACAGTAGAGACTCACAGGAGCTGGTCACACTCACATGAGACAACAGGGGAGCAGCAGAAGGTTGTGGACCAACAGACACTGATCTGCTGGTGACTGTCTCATACCTAATACCTTAGGCCAGGGGAGCGCAGTCCACAGCAATGGAACAAACCTCAAAGACAGTCAACGGGACTAGAATCTATTGTCTACAAAGATGCAAATATAATTTTTCTGTCCATAATTACTCTCAAATTTTTTTTGTCAAAGATAATCACGGTAAAACTAATTTGTTTATATCAAAAACTTGGCCTGATTATTCATACAAGTGAAAATAAGAATACTGAGAGTTTCTGAATTCTGGAGGGATCAGGTAGGGAGAAAAGGTGAATGTTTCGCCTTTGTTTACATAGGAGTGTGTTACCAAATAGTTGATAGGTTAAGAGAAAAGATTTCTTTTAAT
>NW_025798951.1:0-1064 GCF_021613505.1 Equus quagga
ATTGTTTTATCAGGAGATTAAAAGCCCAAGAAACCTTGTCCTTATAACAAACACAGAAAGAGAACCAAATTCTAATTTTGCACCAGCTTATTTTTGATACTAAACTCATTTACTTAATTAAATTCATTCCAATCCTAGCCAGCTCGACCACGCATGAGACTTTTTTCTCAGGGTTGCTCTCCCACAAACTTTCTTTTTTACATTCACAATTTGTTCTTTGCTCTTTCATGAGCTTATCACCTGCTTGTCATAAACATGAGCTGATCTGATTAATACCCCATGTAGAATAAAAGTTGTATGTTTCCATTATATCCAGTGCTGATAACTCTGAAGACGTGCCTAGTTTAATTAGACCAACAAACTTAAGCAAACTTTTATTGACCAAAGATTATTTTACAGCATGTTAACTTGGAAAACATTTGGGTTAGTTTCTATTTATATTTAGAAATAATTTATGTGAGCTCCTGGTTTAAGTTTATTAAGTAGAACTCTGTTTAGAAATCAATTTTGTTGATACCATTTAGAGGTAGAAAAACATCGCTTATATATAATGTACATACATATATGTAGACGGACAGACAGAAATCTTGTAGCTTTTATTTAAAAAGTTTTAGCTATGAAACAGGTAGAATACAAAACTCAGTAGTTTACCAATAATTGTGTCTCAAGCAGATGTAACAGGCTAAGGTCACTGCTTAAAAGTTCGTTCTTGTTAATATTTGTGGAGGAACCTTTTAAGATTTATCTTTGCTCTAGATAAGGAGGGGATGAATTAGCTTTGGGGAGAGAGCCTCTCTAGCAGCCTGCATTTAAAAGGAAACTTTTTCCCTTTTTTTCTCTAACCTCAGGCTTCACTGATTAAGGAGCCAGGTTGAGTCTCAGGTGACTGTGGGCTGTTATCTCCTGGGCTGTTTACATGCTAAAGACAGGGAAACATTTACAACTTCAAAGGACAGAGAGGAAAAATGCAAGTTTGTCCCTAAGGCTTTCAGGGTAATTGGGGTTTAAACTTTCCCTTCAGTCTCAGGAATTGGGGACGGTCTAATAAGGATGCTCCTGGCGAG
>NW_025798952.1:0-2694 GCF_021613505.1 Equus quagga
CAAGGTGCAGCTGGACACAGTGTGGGGCTGCTGTCCAGGAGCATCAGCTGGAGTTTCGTCACTTGCCGCCTCATCCCGCAAAGCAGAACGGAAACAATCAAGGATGCACTGAGCACCTGCAGCACCGACAGCCTGCGTGCTTCGGCTCTGCTGCTTCCAGGTTTTGCTGAGTTCGCTCAGTGTCTTTGGCAATGCAGAGCGAGGGGCTGGGATGTCTCGCTGACTCTGGGTCACCGGACACAGAGGTGGACGTGTGGTGTGATGGAGAAGGAATGGGCTCCAGGACCAGCCGAGACGGTCAGGACAAGGTGGGGGAGACCGGCCTCGGCGCTGCAGGTCCCCGGGGCTGCCCGTGCCAGGGCCTTTGTTTCCTCTCTACACCTCGGCTTCCCAGGCTGTCCAGTTTGACCTCGTGGTCTCTAAGGTTTATGCCAGCTGTGAAGTTCTGTGATTTTGGAAATCACTGAGAAGTAGAAAGAAAGTGTGATAAGAATTACTCAGGGGCTACAACCGGCATGACAGGGATCAACATTCTCTTTCCGGTGGAGACACCCCAAGCCGTGTGCTCACAGAAAGCCAAGCAGTCACATCCTCGTGGCCCCAGGGAACAGACTCTGTGCTTGAAAGCCAGTGCATGGTTCGCGGTGGCCCAACCTGTTGCGTCTCTGACAGGTGGTCGGAGTCCGAGCCTCCTGGAGATGCTGGTGTGTGAGGGGCTGGGCTGGGGGATGCAGGGCGAGGTCTGGGGCTCAGAGGGCTGCCAGGAGCTTGAAGACCAGGAATAACCATGTTTCTCACCATTCCTGGAGACCTTAGCGTGACAGAGTCCTCTATTTTTAGTCGGGAAAAAAAATAGTGTAAGTAGCTTTAGCCCAGACACAATTTGAGCACCTAGAGCATCTTCAAAGCCCTTGATTGTTCGAGGCTTTTCCACGGTGTCAGGTACTCTTCACACGGCTGTGTTGACAACCTCTCTTTGACCATCTCTTCTACTGACCCTGTCCTCCATGTGTGTAGCCTGTCCATGGCCACACACAGACACACGCACGCACAGACACGCGCACACACACACACACAGATGAAAGCCTGGATTATCCCTCGAGTGTTCTAAATTACGACGATCTCCTTTCCACCTGACTTACCCCTGTGATTAAATTAGCTGTGGGAAGTTTACTAATTCCTTTGCCGAGTGAAAGACTCAGTCAGTTATCCCTGGGGGCTGATAGCTTGCAAGAGGGTGTCCTGGAACGATGCTTTGGCATTAAGCAGGTGTCAGTGACCATGAGCCCATTAAACAACATTTGGAATATGTTCTGTGCATTCTTTGATGAAAGGAAACTTTGATGTCCTTCCTCTTTCATTTTGATCTTCTTTTTCCAAAAATAATTATAGGATTAGCCTGTGGCACCGGCTTTGGGGGTATCTTCCTCTGTTATTCAGCGTGAGCACATGTGTGTACGCACATGGGGGCGTGAGTGGATGTCTGCGTGTGTTTACACTTCATTCTGATTCTAAGTCCTGGCTCATTAATAATGGCTGACTGCATCACTAGGAGCCACTAAATATTGTACTACTTATCAGTAATCCATTGCCCAAGGCACAGGGCTACTTAATGAAGCCTTGAATTAACGTGTAACTTGAGAAATACATCATTCTACAAATATAGGTTACTGGAAGCATAATTTAAGCTGTTCTGTTTACGTCACTACTTGGATGAATACAAGGGAAGTAGTGAGTACAATAATAAATAAAATGTATGAAGCCAGGCATTGTGCAAATTACTTTTTTATTATCTTTTTTATGACTTTTTATTAACTTATCATCTCTTCGGTTGTCATAATAACCCTGTAAGAGAGACACTACTCCCATTCCCACTCTGCAGATGAGGAAACCGAGGCTCAGGTGTGTGTCCCTAGTCCAGGGTCCTGCAGTGGATTCAAATCCAAGCGCATGTGACTCTTGTAACTACTGGATCCTGCATCTCTGGGTGGAAAGAGTGAGGCAAGAGCGGGTTTGTGTGCTAGGATGTCAGTTATTTGCCTAAAGGTAAATGTGGAGTTTGTTGCCTAAGGGGCTGGTATTGATGGTTGGAGGACGCAGTGGTAAAGGGGACATCGAGGAGAACCACGCAGTTTTTATGGCAGAGACCTTGGGAGAGAGAGATGGTCACTCAGTGCTCAGCGAGGTGCAGCTGATGACGAGCTTTCTACACCTTGAGGGCTGGTGGCCAGGATGACCTGTTCACTAACCAGAGGTGACGACGCAAGTAGAGCCCGGTTCAGGGGATTCGAGGTGAATGTGTGTTTCTAGAGGACGTTCAAGCCAGACTCATAAAACTGTCTTGGACCTTTCTTCGGGGACAGCCTCCCAGGTTTAGCTGGGTGACATTCTCAGACTCCCAAGATGAGGCTGACCCTGTTCTGGCCCCTGTTTGGGGAGGGCTGAGCCCCACCCACAGTCACTCCCATGGCCTGGGATGACACAGATAGAGGCTCTGTTCTGTGGGCCTCAGGTGCTTCCTGCTCACCCACGATCACGTGGGACTGAGCTCTGCCCAGCTGTCTGCCTAGCGCACGGCTTGAGCCCTTGGAAGTGGTACTGCACCGAGAGGATGTACTGAAGACTGCGCAGGGGTATGGATGGGCAGTGGAGTGTTGGGGACACACTTGGTGGATGGGTGGGTGACAGGCTGGT
>NW_025798953.1:0-2693 GCF_021613505.1 Equus quagga
ACCAGCCTGTCACCCACCCATCCACCAAGTGTGTCCCCAACACTCCAGTGCCCATCCATACCCCTGCGCAGTCTTCAGTACATCCTCTCGGTGCAGTACCACTTCCAAGAGCTCAAGCCGTGCACTAGGCAGACAGCTGGGCAGAGCTCAGTCCCACGTGATCGTGGGTGAGCAGGAAGCACCTGAGGCCCACAGAACAGAGCCTCTATCTGTGTCATCCCAGGCCATGGGAGTGACTGTGGGTGGGGCTCAGCCCTCCCCGAACAGGGGCCAGAACAGGGTCAGCCTCATCTTGGGACTCTGAGAAGGTCGCCCAGCTAAACCTGGGAGGCTGTCCCCGAAGAAAGGTCCAAGACAGTTTTATGAGGCTGGCTTGAACGTCCTCTAGAAACGCGCATTCACCTCAAATCCCCTGAACCGGGCTCTACTCGCGCTGTCGCCCCTGGTTAGTAAATGGGTCATCCCAGCCACCAGCCCTTAAGGTGTAGAAAGCTCGTCACCAGCTGCACCTCGCTGAACACTCAGTGACCATCTCTCTCTCCCAAGGTCTCTGCCATAAAACCCACGTGGTTCTCCTCAATGTCCCCTTTGCCACTGCATCCTCCAACCATCAATACCAGCCCCTTAGGCAACAAACTCCACAGTTACATTTAGGCAAATAACTGACATCCTAGCACACAGACCCGCTCTTTGCCTCACTCTCTCCACCCAGAGATGCAGGATCCAGTAGTTACAAGAGTCACATGCGCTTGGATTTGAATCCACTGCAGGACCCTGGACTAGGGACACACACCTGAGCCTCGGTTTCCTCATCTGCAGAGTGGGAATGGGAGTAGTGTCTCTCTTACAGGGTTATTATGACAACCGAAGAGATGATAAGTTAATAAAAAGTCATAAAAAAGATAATAAAAAAGTAATTTGCACAATGCCTGGCTTCATACATTTTATTTATTATTGTACTCACTACTTCCCTTGTATTCATCCAAGTAGTGACGTAAACAGAACAGCTTAAATTATGCTTCCAGTAACCTATATTTGTAGAATGATGTATTTCTCAAGTTACACGTTAATTCAAGGCTTCATTAAGTAGCCCTGTGCCTTGGGCAATGGATTACTGATAAGTAGTACAATATTTAGTGGCTCCTAGTGATGCAGTCAGCCATTATTAATGAGCCAGGACTTAGAATCAGAATGAAGTGTAAACACACGCAGACATCCACTCACGCCCCCATGTGCGTACACACATGTGCTCACGCTGAATAACAGAGGAAGATACCCCCAAAGCCGGTGCCACAGGCTAATCCTATAATTATTTTTGGAAAAAGAAGATCAAAATGAAAGAGGAAGGACACCGAAGTTTCCTTTCATCAAAGAATGCACAGAACATATTCCAAATGTTGTTTAATGGGCTCATGGTCACTGACACCTGCTTAATGCCAAAGCATCGTTCCAGGACACCCTCTTGCAAGCTATCAGCCCCCAGGGATAACTGACTGAGTCTTTCACTCGGCAAAGGAATTAGTAAACTTCCCACAGCTAATTTAATCACAGGGGTAAGTCAGGTGGAAAGGAGATCGTCGTAATTTAGAACACTCGAGGGATAATCCAGGCTTTCATCTGTGTGTGTGTGTGTGCGCGCGTGTCTGTGCGTGCGTGTGTCTGTGTGTGGCCATGGACAGGCTACACACATGGAGGACAGGGTCAGTAGAAGAGATGGTCAAAGAGAGGTTGTCAACACAGCCGTGTGAAGAGTACCTGACACCGTGGAAAAGCCTCGAACAATCAAGGGCTTTGAAGATGCTGTAGGTACTCGAATTGTATCTGGGCTAAAGCTACTTATACCATTTTTTTCCCACAAAAACAGAGGACTCTGTCATGCTGAGGTCTCCAGGAATGGTGAGAAACATGGTTATTCCTGGTCTTCAAGCCCCTGGCAGCCCTCTGAGCCCCAGACCTCTCCCTGCATCCCCCAGCCCAGCCCCTCACACACCAGCATCACCAGGAGGCTCGGACTCCGACCACCTGTCAGAGACGCAACAGGCTGGGCCACCGTGAACCACGCACTGGCTTCCAGGCAGAGTCTGTTCCCTGAGTCCACAAGGATGTGACTGCTTGGCTTTCTGTGAGCACACGGCTTGGGGTGTCTCCACCGGAAAGAGAATGTTGATCCCTGTCATGTCGGTTGTAGCCCCTGAGTAATTCTTATCACACTTTCTTTCTACTTCTCAGTGATTTCCAAAATCACAGAACTTCACAACTGGCATGAACCTTAGAGACCACGAGGTCACACTGGACAGCCTGGGAAGCCGAGGTGTAGAGAGGAAACAAAGGCCCTGGCACGGGCAGCCCCGGGGACCTGCAGCGCCGAGGCCGGTCTCCCCCACCTTGTCCTGACCGTCTCGGCTGGTCCTGGAGCCCATTCCTTCTCCATCACACCACACGTCCACCTCTGTGTCCGGTGACCCAGAGTCAGCGAGACATCCCAGCCCCTCGCTCTGCATTGCCAAAGACACTGAGCGAACTCAGCAAAACCTGGAAGCAGCAGAGCCGAAGCACGCAGGCTGTCGGTGCTGCAGGTGCTCAGTGCATCCTTGAATTGTTTCCATTCTGCTTTGTGGGATGAGGCGGCAAGTGACGAAACTCCAGCTGATGCTCCTGGACAGCAGCCCCACACTGTGTCCAGCTGCACCTTG
>NW_025798954.1:0-2692 GCF_021613505.1 Equus quagga
CAAGGTGCAGCTGGACACAGTGTGGGGCTGCTGTCCAGGAGCATCAGCTGGAGTTTCGTCACTTGCCGCCTCATCCCACAAAGCAGAATGGAAACAATTCAAGGATGCACTGAGCACCTGCAGCACCGACAGCCTGCGTGCTTCGGCTCTGCTGCTTCCAGGTTTTGCTGAGTTCGCTCAGTGTCTTTGGCAATGCAGAGCGAGGGGCTGGGATGTCTCGCTGACTCTGGGTCACCGGACACAGAGGTGGACGTGTGGTGTGATGGAGAAGGAATGGGCTCCAGGACCAGCCGAGACGGTCAGGACAAGGTGGGGGAGACCGGCCTCGGCGCTGCAGGTCCCCGGGGCTGCCCGTGCCAGGGCCTTTGTTTCCTCTCTACACCTCGGCTTCCCAGGCTGTCCAGTGTGACCTCGTGGTCTCTAAGGTTCATGCCAGTTGTGAAGTTCTGTGATTTTGGAAATCACTGAGAAGTAGAAAGAAAGTGTGATAAGAATTACTCAGGGGCTACAACCGACATGACAGGGATCAACATTCTCTTTCCGGTGGAGACACCCCAAGCCGTGTGCTCACAGAAAGCCAAGCAGTCACATCCTTGTGGACTCAGGGAACAGACTCTGCCTGGAAGCCAGTGCGTGGTTCACGGTGGCCCAGCCTGTTGCGTCTCTGACAGGTGGTCGGAGTCCGAGCCTCCTGGTGATGCTGGTGTGTGAGGGGCTGGGCTGGGGGATGCAGGGAGAGGTCTGGGGCTCAGAGGGCTGCCAGGGGCTTGAAGACCAGGAATAACCATGTTTCTCACCATTCCTGGAGACCTCAGCATGACAGAGTCCTCTGTTTTTGTGGGAAAAAAATGGTATAAGTAGCTTTAGCCCAGATACAATTCGAGTACCTACAGCATCTTCAAAGCCCTTGATTGTTCGAGGCTTTTCCACGGTGTCAGGTACTCTTCACACGGCTGTGTTGACAACCTCTCTTTGACCATCTCTTCTACTGACCCTGTCCTCCATGTGTGTAGCCTGTCCATGGCCACACACAGACACACGCACGCACAGACACGCGCGCACACACACACACACAGATGAAAGCCTGGATTATCCCTCGAGTGTTCTAAATTACGACGATCTCCTTTCCACCTGACTTACCCCTGTGATTAAATTAGCTGTGGGAAGTTTACTAATTCCTTTGCCGAGTGAAAGACTCAGTCAGTTATCCCTGGGGGCTGATAGCTTGCAAGAGGGTGTCCTGGAACGATGCTTTGGCATTAAGCAGGTGTCAGTGACCATGAGCCCATTAAACAACATTTGGAATATGTTCTGTGCATTCTTTGATGAAAGGAAACTTTGATGTCCTTCCTCTTTCATTTTGATCTTCTTTTTCCAAAAATAATTATAGGATTAGCCTGTGGCACCGGCTTTGGGGGTATCTTCCTCTGTTATTCAGCGTGAGCACATGTGTGTACGCACATGGGGGCGTGAGTGGATGTCTGCGTGTGTTTACACTTCATTCTGATTCTAAGTCCTGGCTCATTAATAATGGCTGACTGCATCACTAGGAGCCACTAAATATTGTACTACTTATCAGTAATCCATTGCCCAAGGCACAGGGCTACTTAATGAAGCCTTGAATTAACGTGTAACTTGAGAAATACATCATTCTACAAATATAGGTTACTGGAAGCATAATTTAAGCTGTTCTGTTTACGTCACTACTTGGATGAATACAAGGGAAGTAGTGAGTACAATAATAAATAAAATGTATGAAGCCAGGCATTGTGCAAATTACTTTTTTATTATCTTTTTTATGACTTTTTATTAACTTATCATCTCTTCGGTTGTCATAATAACCCTGTAAGAGAGACACTACTCCCATTCCCACTCTGCAGATGAGGAAACCGAGGCTCAGGTGTGTGTCCCTAGTCCAGGGTCCTGCAGTGGATTCAAATCCAAGCGCATGTGACTCTTGTAACTACTGGATCCTGCATCTCTGGGTGGAAAGAGTGAGGCAAGAGCGGGTTTGTGTGCTAGGATGTCAGTTATTTGCCTAAAGGTAAATGTGGAGTTTGTTGCCTAAGGGGCTGGTATTGATGGTTGGAGGACGCAGTGGTAAAGGGGACATCGAGGAGAACCACGCAGTTTTTATGGCAGAGACCTTGGGAGAGAGAGATGGTCACTCAGTGCTCAGCGAGGTGCAGCTGATGACGAGCTTTCTACACCTTGAGGGCTGGTGGCCAGGATGACCTGTTCACTAACCAGAGGTGACGACGCAAGTAGAGCCCGGTTCAGGGGATTCGAGGTGAATGTGTGTTTCTAGAGGACGTTCAAGCCAGACTCATAAAACTGTCTTGGACCTTTCTTCGGGGACAGCCTCCCAGGTTTAGCTGGGCGACCTTCTCAGAGTCCCAAGATGAGGCTGACCCTGTTCTGGCCCCTGTTCGGGGAGGGCTGAGCCCCACCCACAGTCACTCCCATGGCCTGGGATGACACAGATAGAGGCTCTGTTCTGTGGGCCTCAGGTGCTTCCTGCTCACCCACGATCACGTGGGACTGAGCTCTGCCCAGCTGTCTGCCTAGTGCACGGCTTGAGCTCTTGGAAGTGGTACTGCACCGAGAGGATGTACTGAAGACTGCGCAGGGGTATGGATGGGCACTGGAGTGTTGGGGACACACTTGGTGGATGGGTGGGTGACAGGCTGGT
>NW_025798955.1:0-2802 GCF_021613505.1 Equus quagga
CTGATGCTCCTGGACAGCAGCCCCACACTGTGTCCAGCTGCACCTTGATCCAAGCTCTCCCGTCACCTGCCCCCCAGAGGGTGGTCAGAGAACTGGACCCTCATGCACCTGCTTTCTCTGCCCAGTGTGTTCCAGGACACACAGTGACACTGGTGGCATTAGCACTCCCCCACCCTCCTTGAAATAGGTGGCTTCCCCTTTAACCGTGTTGGTAAATAAAGCAGCGGGGGCAATAATCATAATCCCTGATTATTGCCTTGGGGCCCGCCTAGGCCTGGGAAGAGCGTTCGCAGGGGCCACACCTGTGCCGGGTGAGGTGTGGGCGCAGGAGAAGGGGAGGCCCGGGCTGTGGATGTGTTAGAAACACCGAGCTTCTTCCTGGTTTGCCCTGTGACTCTCCAAGCACGGATTTTAAGGGCCTCACTTTCCACAGACCCAAAGTACTACAGGGCTGCTAGGGCCAGAGGAACAGCTACAGACTCTGGCCCTGGGCTCCCCCGGGCGTCTCCATGGGAACAGGCTGCTCTGCGTGAGGCCCCACAGGCAGCAGGACTGTCCATCTCAGACACCACCTGATGCTGTGCACGGAGTGGTTGGTCAAGAGCACACAGTGACGTGCCAGCTGGAGACTGGATACAGGGATGAGAGGTCCTCCTCACAGCCAGCGGCCCTGCCTCCCACAGCCTCTGCTCCCAACCAGATGTTGCCACTACCCCCTCAGGAAGGGGCACGGTGTTTGCTGAGCACCAGCCACGTGCACCCCGGGGCGAGGGGCTTCGACCCCAGGGACCCTGTGCTCATCTCACAAGGCTGGGATGGATGCCTCCTCTCTCAGATGAGATGGGGCTCGGGGGCAACTGAGAGCACAGCTAGCAGGGGCAGGGCTGGGAGACGCGGTGGGCTTTGTAAAGATGGAGAGCTGGACAGGACCTCAGCCATGCCTGTCTGTCAGGAAGGCTTTGCTGCATGAGACTCGGGGACACAGGGTGGGTTGGAGAGCAAGTGAGATCAGGATAGAGACACACAGAGAGAGAGCATCTGGAAGTGTCAGAAGTTACAAGTTAGAAACAGCAGGATGATGGAGAGAGACAGGGCGGGCAGGGTGGTGGAACACTGCAGGGAGTGGAAGGATGCTGGCTTCAGAGCCGGACATCCTGGGCTTAGATCAGACTGGCGTAACCTGGGGTCATTAACTTCACCCCTCTGAGCCTCATTTACTCCTCTGTAAAACAGAACAGTATAAATACCCGTGTCACAAGCTGATCAGCAAGAGTAAGTGAATAAATGTACAGGCAGGTGCTCAGGACACAGTTGATGCTCCATCAATGCTTGTTCCCTTCCGGTGGAGCAGAAGAAGTCTGGCCGTCCTCACTTCTCAAAACTAAGTGTTAGGTCCATGTTCCTGCCGAGGGCCCTTCCACTTCCCCAGCGGTGCCCCCAGACCATCCCTCCAAGGGCCATTATGCTGCAGACGGCTCGTCTGCATGCCCAGGTTGGAAACTGCTCAGCTCAGGAACGGAATGTTCCGTCCCCACCAATTTGATTTTCAAATCACGTCCCTCTGTGCAGGAACCACCCTCAAGAGCAGAGCCCGGCCAGCCCTTGGTTACAGTGGGCCCCGAGGGCCAAGCCGATGATTACAGGACATGGAGACTAGAGGGAAGGAAGGGGCATGCCCCATGCTGTGCCACATGCCATCCTCCCAGGATGTGCATTTCTGCAAACCAAATTAAGATGCCGCGGGACGGGCCGTGGAGAGAAGTCAGGAGACAAAGGGGCTGGGTGTAGGGAGAGGGAAGGACTCCTGCTCTGGGGGCCAGATGTTGTGGGTGGTGGTGGAGTCTAGATCCCTGTTTCTTAGCCAAGTTGGCCATCTCAGGCTTCCGTCCAGGATAAAGAGCTGGGCAATGCCCACCAGCAGTCTCTTTCCCGACGAGGCCAGAAGAGGGCGCCAGGAGCCTGGCAGAGACGTTCCTAGCTGCGTGGACGTGGGCGCTGCTCTCTCCCATCAGCCCAGCTTCCCAGTGACGCTCTCCCCAGCCAGTCTCATCTGTAGACAGAATAGGCGGCCACCTGGCTGGGGCGACCTCAGAGTGTGCTCCCGGCTACCCCGCACACACCTTCCTCTCAGATCAGAAGCCCTTTCCCAGAGGGCAGGTCTAAATTTCCAGCTCCTCTCAGGAAGGGAAACATAGGAACTTGCATGCATTTGGAAGAAACCGTGAGGAGGATGCAGTCCCTTGCCTGACATCATCTGCTGGTGAACGACACGGCCTGGGTTGAACCCTGGTCAGCCTGACTTCAAAGCCAGCTCTTTCCAAGGCTGCTGTTCTGTCTGACTAGGACTGGTGAGTCTTAGACACGAGAGGCACCCCTGGAGACAGGGTAGACCTTCCAAGGGGAAGTGGTGGGACTTCTGCCACCCAGGCCCACCCCCAGTTCCCCCACAGCCAGCCAGGGTGCTGGCCCCTCTCGGAGCAGGTCCCTCCGCCCACACCCTTCTCTCCAGAGGCCACCCTGTAACAAAAGGGCAAAACCTTGCTGACAACCCCCCCCCCCCCCCCGCCCCGCTCCTGATCGAGGAAAGCCTCTTTGAACACACTTGCCCTCCTCTCCATTCAGAGGCTTCTTAAAAGTGAAATCCATCCTGGAACAAAGGAAAAGTTCAAACAAACTGCAGAACACTGCACGCCATGGATGCAGGGTTAGAATTAATATTGGAAACCAGGATCGTGATGCTATTGTCAAAGTTCCTTAAGAGCGAACCTGGAGGCCCCAGGATTTGGGTGATAGAAGTGACAA
>NW_025798956.1:0-2802 GCF_021613505.1 Equus quagga
TTGTCACTTCTATCACCCAAATCCTGGGGCCTCCAGGTTCGCTCTTAAGGAACTTTGACAATAGCATCACGATCCTGGTTTCCAATATTAATTCTAACCCTGCATCCATGGCGTGCAGTGTTCTGCAGTTTGTTTGAACTTTTCCTTTGTTCCAGGATGGATTTCACTTTTAAGAAGCCTCTGAATGGAGAGGAGGGCAAGTGTGTTCAAAGAGGCTTTCCTCGATCAGGAGCGGGGCGGGGGGGGGGGGGGGGTTGTCAGCAAGGTTTTGCCCTTTTGTTACAGGGTGGCCTCTGGAGAGAAGGGTGTGGGCGGAGGGACCTGCTCCGAGAGGGGCCAGCACCCTGGCTGGCTGTGGGGGAACTGGGGGTGGGCCTGGGTGGCAGAAGTCCCACCACTTCCCCTTGGAAGGTCTACCCTGTCTCCAGGGGTGCCTCTCGTGTCTAAGACTCACCAGTCCTAGTCAGACAGAACAGCAGCCTTGGAAAGAGCTGGCTTTGAAGTCAGGCTGACCAGGGTTCAACCCAGGCCGTGTCGTTCACCAGCAGATGATGTCAGGCAAGGGACTGCATCCTCCTCACGGTTTCTTCCAAATGCATGCAAGTTCCTATGTTTCCCTTCCTGAGAGGAGCTGGAAATTTAGACCTGCCCTCTGGGAAAGGGCTTCTGATCTGAGAGGAAGGTGTGTGCGGGGTAGCCGGGAGCACACTCTGAGGTCGCCCCAGCCAGGTGGCCGCCTATTCTGTCTACAGATGAGACTGGCTGGGGAGAGCGTCACTGGGAAGCTGGGCTGATGGGAGAGAGCAGCGCCCACGTCCACGCAGCTAGGAACGTCTCTGCCAGGCTCCTGGCGCCCTCTTCTGGCCTCGTCGGGAAAGAGACTGCTGGTGGGCATTGCCCAGCTCTTTATCCTGGACGGAAGCCTGAGATGGCCAACTTGGCTAAGAAACAGGGATCTAGACTCCACCACCACCCACAACATCTGGCCCCCAGAGCAGGAGTCCTTCCCTCTCCCTACACCCAGCCCCTTTGTCTCCTGACTTCTCTCCACGGCCCGTCCCGCGGCATCTTAATTTGGTTTGCAGAAATGCACATCCTGGGAGGATGGCATGTGGCACAGCATGGGGCATGCCCCTTCCTTCCCTCTAGTCTCCATGTCCTGTAATCATCGGCTTGGCCCTCGGGGCCCACTGTAACCAAGGGCTGGCCGGGCTCTGCTCTTGAGGGTGGTTCCTGCACAGAGGGACGTGATTTGAAAATCAAATTGGTGGGGACGGAACATTCCGTTCCTGAGCTGAGCAGTTTCCAACCTGGGCATGCAGACGAGCCGTCTGCAGCATAATGGCCCTTGGAGGGATGGTCTGGGGGCACCGCTGGGGAAGTGGAAGGGCCCTCGGCAGGAACATGGACCTAACACTTAGTTTTGAGAAGTGAGGACGGCCAGACTTCTTCTGCTCCACCGGAAGGGAACAAGCATTGATGGAGCATCAACTGTGTCCTGAGCACCTGCCTGTACATTTATTCACTTACTCTTGCTGATCAGCTTGTGACACGGGTATTTATACTGTTCTGTTTTACAGAGAAGTAAATGAGGCTCAGAGGGGTGAACTTCATGACCCCAGGTTACGCCAGTCTGATCTAAGCCCAGGATGTCCGGCTCTGAAGCCAGCATCCTTCCACTCCCTGCAGTGTTCCACCACCCTGCCCGCCCTGTCTCTCTCCATCATCCTGCTGTTTCTAACTTGTAACTTCTGACACTTCCAGATGCTCTCTCTCTGTGTGTCTCTATCCTGATCTCACTTGCTCTCCAACCCACCCTGTGTCCCCGAGTCTCATGCAGCAAAGCCTTCCTGACAGACAGGCATGGCTGAGGTCCTGTCCAGCTCTCCATCTTTACAAAGCCCACCGCGTCTCCCAGCCCTGCCCCTGCTAGCTGTGCTCTCAGTTGCCCCCGAGCCCCATCTCATCTGAGAGAGGAGGCATCCATCCCAGCCTTGTGAGATGAGCACAGGGTCCCTGGGGTCGAAGCCCCTCGCCCCGGGGTGCACGTGGCTGGTGCTCAGCAAACACCGTGCCCCTTCCTGAGGGGGTAGTGGCAACATCTGGTTGGGAGCAGAGGCTGTGGGAGGCAGGGCCGCTGGCTGTGAGGAGGACCTCTCATCCCTGTATCCAGTCTCCAGCTGGCACGTCACTGTGTGCTCTTGACCAACCACTCCGTGCACAGCATCAGGTGGTGTCTGAGATGGACAGTCCTGCTGCCTGTGGGGCCTCACGCAGAGCAGCCTGTTCCCATGGAGACGCCCGGGGGAGCCCAGGGCCAGAGTCTGTAGCTGTTCCTCTGGCCCTAGCAGCCCTGTAGTACTTTGGGTCTGTGGAAAGTGAGGCCCTTAAAATCCGTGCTTGGAGAGTCACAGGGCAAACCAGGAAGAAGCTCGGTGTTTCTAACACATCCACAGCCCGGGCCTCCCCTTCTCCTGCGCCCACACCTCACCCGGCACAGGTGTGGCCCCTGCGAACGCTCTTCCCAGGCCTAGGCGGGCCCCAAGGCAATAATCAGGGATTATGATTATTGCCCCCGCTGCTTTATTTACCAACACGGTTAAAGGGGAAGCCACCTATTTCAAGGAGGGTGGGGGAGTGCTAATGCCACCAGTGTCACTGTGTGTCCTGGAACACACTGGGCAGAGAAAGCAGGTGCATGAGGGTCCAGTTCTCTGACCACCCTCTGGGGGGCAGGTGACGGGAGAGCTTGGATCAAGGTGCAGCTGGACACAGTGTGGGGCTGCTGTCCAGGAGCATCAG
>NW_025798957.1:0-2802 GCF_021613505.1 Equus quagga
CTGATGCTCCTGGACAGCAGCCCCACACTGTGTCCAGCTGCACCTTGATCCAAGCTCTCCCGTCACCTGCCCCCCAGAGGGTGGTCAGAGAACTGGACCCTCATGCACCTGCTTTCTCTGCCCAGTGTGTTCCAGGACACACAGTGACACTGGTGGCATTAGCACTCCCCCACCCTCCTTGAAATAGGTGGCTTCCCCTTTAACCGTGTTGGTAAATAAAGCAGCGGGGGCAATAATCATAATCCCTGATTATTGCCTTGGGGCCCGCCTAGGCCTGGGAAGAGCGTTCGCAGGGGCCACACCTGTGCCGGGTGAGGTGTGGGCGCAGGAGAAGGGGAGGCCCGGGCTGTGGATGTGTTAGAAACACCGAGCTTCTTCCTGGTTTGCCCTGTGACTCTCCAAGCACGGATTTTAAGGGCCTCACTTTCCACAGACCCAAAGTACTACAGGGCTGCTAGGGCCAGAGGAACAGCTACAGACTCTGGCCCTGGGCTCCCCCGGGCGTCTCCATGGGAACAGGCTGCTCTGCGTGAGGCCCCACAGGCAGCAGGACTGTCCATCTCAGACACCACCTGATGCTGTGCACGGAGTGGTTGGTCAAGAGCACACAGTGACGTGCCAGCTGGAGACTGGATACAGGGATGAGAGGTCCTCCTCACAGCCAGCGGCCCTGCCTCCCACAGCCTCTGCTCCCAACCAGATGTTGCCACTACCCCCTCAGGAAGGGGCACGGTGTTTGCTGAGCACCAGCCACGTGCACCCCGGGGCGAGGGGCTTCGACCCCAGGGACCCTGTGCTCATCTCACAAGGCTGGGATGGATGCCTCCTCTCTCAGATGAGATGGGGCTCGGGGGCAACTGAGAGCACAGCTAGCAGGGGCAGGGCTGGGAGACGCGGTGGGCTTTGTAAAGATGGAGAGCTGGACAGGACCTCAGCCATGCCTGTCTGTCAGGAAGGCTTTGCTGCATGAGACTCGGGGACACAGGGTGGGTTGGAGAGCAAGTGAGATCAGGATAGAGACACACAGAGAGAGAGCATCTGGAAGTGTCAGAAGTTACAAGTTAGAAACAGCAGGATGATGGAGAGAGACAGGGCGGGCAGGGTGGTGGAACACTGCAGGGAGTGGAAGGATGCTGGCTTCAGAGCCGGACATCCTGGGCTTCGATCAGACTGGCGTAACCTGGGGTCATTAACTTCACCCCTCTGAGCCTCATTTACTCCTCTGTAAAACAGAACAGTATAAATACCCGTGTCACAAGCTGATCAGCAAGAGTAAGTGAATAAATGTACAGGCAGGTGCTCAGGACACAGTTGATGCTCCATCAATGCTTGTTCCCTTCCGGTGGAGCAGAAGAAGTCTGGCCATCCTCACTTCTCAAAACTAAGTGTTAGGTCCATGTTCCTGCCGAGGGCCCTTCCACTTCCCCAGCGGTGCCCCCAGACCATCCCTCCAAGGGCCATTATGCTGCAGACGGCTCGTCTGCATGCCCAGGTTGGAAACTGCTCAGCTCAGGAACGGAATGTTCCGTCCCCACCAATTTGATTTTCAAATCACGTCCCTCTGTGCAGGAACCACCCTCAAGAGCAGAGCCCGGCCAGCCCTTGGTTACAGTGGGCCCCGAGGGCCAAGCCGATGATTACAGGACATGGAGACTAGAGGGAAGGAAGGGGCATGCCCCATGCTGTGCCACATGCCATCCTCCCAGGATGTGCATTTCTGCAAACCAAATTAAGATGCCGCGGGACGGGCCGTGGAGAGAAGTCAGGAGACAAAGGGGCTGGGTGTAGGGAGAGGGAAGGACTCCTGCTCTGGGGGCCAGATGTTGTGGGTGGTGGTGGAGTCTAGATCCCTGTTTCTTAGCCAAGTTGGCCATCTCAGGCTTCCGTCCAGGATAAAGAGCTGGGCAATGCCCACCAGCAGTCTCTTTCCCGACGAGGCCAGAAGAGGGCGCCAGGAGCCCGGCAGAGACGTTCCTAGCTGCGTGGATGTGGGCGCTGCTCTCTCCCATCAGCCCAGCTTCCCAGTGACGCTCTCCCCAGCCAGTCTCATCTGTAGACAGAATAGGCGGCCACCTGGCTGGGGCGACCTCAGAGTGTGCTCCTGGCTACCCTGCACACACCTTCCTCTCAGATCAGAAGCCCTTTCCGAGAGGGCAGGTCTAAATTTCCAGCTCCTCTCAGGAAGGGAAACATAGGAACTTGCATGCATTTGGAAGAAACCGTGAGGAGGATGCAGTCCCTTGCCTGACATCATCTGCTGGTGAACGACACGGCCTGGGTTGAACCCTGGTCAGCCTGACTTCAAAGCCAGCTCTTTCCAAGGCTGCTGTTCTGTCTGACTAGGACTGGTGAGTCTTAGACACGAGAGGCACCCCTGGAGACAGGGTAGACCTTCCAAGGGGAAGTGGTGGGACTTCTGCCGCCCAGGCCCACCCCCAGTTCCCCCACAGCCAGCCAGGGTGCTGGCCCCTCTCGGAGCAGGTCCCTCCGCCCACACCCTTCTCTCCAGAGGCCACCCTGTAACAAAAGGGCAAAACCTTGCTGACAACCCCCCCCCCCCCCCCGCCCCGCTCCTGATCGAGGAAAGCCTCTTTGAACACACTTGCCCTCCTCTCCATTCAGAGGCTTCTTAAAAGTGAAATCCATCCTGGAACAAAGGAAAAGTTCAAACAAACTGCAGAACACTGCACGCCATGGATGCAGGGTTAGAATTAATATTGGAAACCAGGATCGTGATGCTATTGTCAAAGTTCCTTAAGAGCGAACCTGGAGGCCCCAGGATTTGGGTGATAGAAGTGACAA
>NW_025798958.1:0-2802 GCF_021613505.1 Equus quagga
TTGTCACTTCTATCACCCAAATCCTGGGGCCTCCAGGTTCGCTCTTAAGGAACTTTGACAATAGCATCACGATCCTGGTTTCCAATATTAATTCTAACCCTGCATCCATGGCGTGCAGTGTTCTGCAGTTTGTTTGAACTTTTCCTTTGTTCCAGGATGGATTTCACTTTTAAGAAGCCTCTGAATGGAGAGGAGGGCAAGTGTGTTCAAAGAGGCTTTCCTCGATCAGGAGCGGGGCGGGGGGGGGGGGGGGGTTGTCAGCAAGGTTTTGCCCTTTTGTTACAGGGTGGCCTCTGGAGAGAAGGGTGTGGGCGGAGGGACCTGCTCCGAGAGGGGCCAGCACCCTGGCTGGCTGTGGGGGAACTGGGGGTGGGCCTGGGCGGCAGAAGTCCCACCACTTCCCCTTGGAAGGTCTACCCTGTCTCCAGGGGTGCCTCTCGTGTCTAAGACTCACCAGTCCTAGTCAGACAGAACAGCAGCCTTGGAAAGAGCTGGCTTTGAAGTCAGGCTGACCAGGGTTCAACCCAGGCCGTGTCGTTCACCAGCAGATGATGTCAGGCAAGGGACTGCATCCTCCTCACGGTTTCTTCCAAATGCATGCAAGTTCCTATGTTTCCCTTCCTGAGAGGAGCTGGAAATTTAGACCTGCCCTCTCGGAAAGGGCTTCTGATCTGAGAGGAAGGTGTGTGCAGGGTAGCCAGGAGCACACTCTGAGGTCGCCCCAGCCAGGTGGCCGCCTATTCTGTCTACAGATGAGACTGGCTGGGGAGAGCGTCACTGGGAAGCTGGGCTGATGGGAGAGAGCAGCGCCCACATCCACGCAGCTAGGAACGTCTCTGCCGGGCTCCTGGCGCCCTCTTCTGGCCTCGTCGGGAAAGAGACTGCTGGTGGGCATTGCCCAGCTCTTTATCCTGGACGGAAGCCTGAGATGGCCAACTTGGCTAAGAAACAGGGATCTAGACTCCACCACCACCCACAACATCTGGCCCCCAGAGCAGGAGTCCTTCCCTCTCCCTACACCCAGCCCCTTTGTCTCCTGACTTCTCTCCACGGCCCGTCCCGCGGCATCTTAATTTGGTTTGCAGAAATGCACATCCTGGGAGGATGGCATGTGGCACAGCATGGGGCATGCCCCTTCCTTCCCTCTAGTCTCCATGTCCTGTAATCATCGGCTTGGCCCTCGGGGCCCACTGTAACCAAGGGCTGGCCGGGCTCTGCTCTTGAGGGTGGTTCCTGCACAGAGGGACGTGATTTGAAAATCAAATTGGTGGGGACGGAACATTCCGTTCCTGAGCTGAGCAGTTTCCAACCTGGGCATGCAGACGAGCCGTCTGCAGCATAATGGCCCTTGGAGGGATGGTCTGGGGGCACCGCTGGGGAAGTGGAAGGGCCCTCGGCAGGAACATGGACCTAACACTTAGTTTTGAGAAGTGAGGATGGCCAGACTTCTTCTGCTCCACCGGAAGGGAACAAGCATTGATGGAGCATCAACTGTGTCCTGAGCACCTGCCTGTACATTTATTCACTTACTCTTGCTGATCAGCTTGTGACACGGGTATTTATACTGTTCTGTTTTACAGAGGAGTAAATGAGGCTCAGAGGGGTGAAGTTAATGACCCCAGGTTACGCCAGTCTGATCGAAGCCCAGGATGTCCGGCTCTGAAGCCAGCATCCTTCCACTCCCTGCAGTGTTCCACCACCCTGCCCGCCCTGTCTCTCTCCATCATCCTGCTGTTTCTAACTTGTAACTTCTGACACTTCCAGATGCTCTCTCTCTGTGTGTCTCTATCCTGATCTCACTTGCTCTCCAACCCACCCTGTGTCCCCGAGTCTCATGCAGCAAAGCCTTCCTGACAGACAGGCATGGCTGAGGTCCTGTCCAGCTCTCCATCTTTACAAAGCCCACCGCGTCTCCCAGCCCTGCCCCTGCTAGCTGTGCTCTCAGTTGCCCCCGAGCCCCATCTCATCTGAGAGAGGAGGCATCCATCCCAGCCTTGTGAGATGAGCACAGGGTCCCTGGGGTCGAAGCCCCTCGCCCCGGGGTGCACGTGGCTGGTGCTCAGCAAACACCGTGCCCCTTCCTGAGGGGGTAGTGGCAACATCTGGTTGGGAGCAGAGGCTGTGGGAGGCAGGGCCGCTGGCTGTGAGGAGGACCTCTCATCCCTGTATCCAGTCTCCAGCTGGCACGTCACTGTGTGCTCTTGACCAACCACTCCGTGCACAGCATCAGGTGGTGTCTGAGATGGACAGTCCTGCTGCCTGTGGGGCCTCACGCAGAGCAGCCTGTTCCCATGGAGACGCCCGGGGGAGCCCAGGGCCAGAGTCTGTAGCTGTTCCTCTGGCCCTAGCAGCCCTGTAGTACTTTGGGTCTGTGGAAAGTGAGGCCCTTAAAATCCGTGCTTGGAGAGTCACAGGGCAAACCAGGAAGAAGCTCGGTGTTTCTAACACATCCACAGCCCGGGCCTCCCCTTCTCCTGCGCCCACACCTCACCCGGCACAGGTGTGGCCCCTGCGAACGCTCTTCCCAGGCCTAGGCGGGCCCCAAGGCAATAATCAGGGATTATGATTATTGCCCCCGCTGCTTTATTTACCAACACGGTTAAAGGGGAAGCCACCTATTTCAAGGAGGGTGGGGGAGTGCTAATGCCACCAGTGTCACTGTGTGTCCTGGAACACACTGGGCAGAGAAAGCAGGTGCATGAGGGTCCAGTTCTCTGACCACCCTCTGGGGGGCAGGTGACGGGAGAGCTTGGATCAAGGTGCAGCTGGACACAGTGTGGGGCTGCTGTCCAGGAGCATCAG
>NW_025798959.1:0-6061 GCF_021613505.1 Equus quagga
CAGGCTCAGCCCAGGCTGTTCGCACTCCCGACCCCAACCACAGCCCCAGGCCTCTGCCCCTCACTCGCCCCTCACTCTGAATCCACACAGACAGAGAGCCGGAAGAAGGGAGACCAGAGGGAGCCAAAGAGAAGGGAGAAGAGGACAGATGAAGGGAAGGCAAAGGCCAAGGAGAGTGCAGCAGGGGCTCGGGTGGAGGCTGGAGGAGGAAGCAGCCGGTACCAGAAGCTGCCCAGGAACCAAGAGCAGGAGTCCAGGGTCAGTTTCACGGTCTGTGAGGCCCTGGAGGCCCCCAGTGTCATCATCCCTGACCCGCCTCCAATGCAGGGTGGGTGAATCTGGTGGAAGGAGAGAGGGGCGATGCCCACGCCCACATCCAGCTCAGCTCACAGGGGAGACCACAGGGGAGACAACACAGGGGAGAGGCAGGACAAGCCTCGGCTGACTCCCAGCCCTCCCCAGTGTCACAAATATCGGCTCCATGTCCACATGGAAACAAAGGAAGTTAGACCCTTACCTAAACCACATACAAAATTAACTCAAAATGGATCAAAGACCTAAATGTAAGACCTAAAACTGGGAAACTCCATGAAGAAAAAACAGGGCATAAGTTTCCAGATACTGCATTTGGCAGTGACCTCTTGGATATGACATCAAAGGCACAGGCAGCTAAAGAAATAATAGACAAATTGGACTTGATGAAAATTTTAAAATTTGGTGCATCAAAAGACGATGTCAACAGAATAAAAAAACAATCCTCAGAATGGGAGGAAATATCTACAAATCATAGATCTGATAAGGGATTAACATCCTGAATATGTAGAGAACTCCTAAAATTCAACAATAAAACAAACAACCCAATTAAAAAATGGTCAAAAGATTGAATAGACATTTCTCCAGAGATGATACACAAACAGCCAACAAGCACATGAAAGGTGCTCAGCATCACTAGTCATCAGGGAAACGCACATCAAAGCCACAGTGAGATACCTCCTCATGTCTGTTAGGTTGGCTCCCACCACAAATGAAAATAGCAAGTGTTGGGGAGGATGTGGAAAAATCGGAAGCTTTGTACACTGCTGGTGGTTGGTGGGAATGTCAGTAGTACAACTGCTATGGAAAACAGGATGGCAGTTCCTCGAGAAATTAAAAATATAATTAGCACACATCCAGCAATTCCACTTCTGGGCATATTCCCCAGAGAATTGAAAACAGGGTCTCGAAGAGGTATTTGCACACCCTTGTTCACGGCAGCATTATTCACAACAGCCAAAACACGCACACAACCCAAGTGTCTACTGACAGATTATTAGATAAGCCAAATGTGGTCTATCCACACAATGGGATGTTACTCAGTCTTAGAAAAGAAGGAAGTTCTGACACGTGCTGCAGCGTGGATGGACTTCGAGGACGTTATGCTAAGTGAAAGGAGCCGGTCACAAAAGGACAAGTACTGCCTGACTGCGCTTATCTGCAGCACCTGGAGTCAAACTCACAGAGACAGAAGGAGAAGGGCGGCTGCCAGGGGCTGCGGGAGGGAGGAGCAGGAGCTGGTGTGTCATGGGGACAGAGCCTCAGTTTTGCAGGATGGAGCGAGTTATTATGGGTACAGATGCCCAACGTTACAAGTGTATTTAATACCACCGAACTGTACACTTAACAATGGCTGAGATGGCAGATTTTATATTGTCGTTGTTTTACCACAATTTCGAAAATTGGAAAAAAAAAAAGTCATGGTGTCTAACAGTTCTGAAGGGTGAAATTTCCCGTTCAAAAATGAACAGTCACCAGAAGATGGGAGCATAAGCAGAAGAGAAGTAAATCCTCCTCAGAAGAGGAATCCCACCGATAGGGTCCCCGGAGAACAGAGCAAAGGAGAAGTCAGATAAATAGTCCTTCATATTAAACACATGAAAGATAACACGGCCTCTTAGGGAAAACAGGCTTAAAGTAGATATGAAAGAGATTGGAGCAGAGATACAAAGTTACATCAGAAGGAGGGAGAAAGTGAAGTGGAGGAGCTCAGGAGGGAGAGAGAAAAGAAAGATAAAAAGGCACATTACAAGCTAAAAAAGAGGGATAGTATCGTGCAAGATAAAGTGGAAGAAAACAGTGAAATAACAGTGATTATGGAAAAGATAATAAATGAAAGGAATGATTATTCTGAAAAAGAAAACAGAATGAATAGAAAAACCAATAAATTGTTAAGAGAAGAAAACCTTCCTGAGATGGGGAATAGTTGAAATTTACATAGCAAAAAGGTCATATTATGTCCCAGCAAAAATGGCAGTAATCAACCCAAGCCAGGAGCTGGGGAGTTTGCTGAGCATCAGGCAATGATGCTGAATGCATTCAGGCGGGGGGACCTGTCTCCTCACGGTGGGGGCGGCGAGGGGGCCCGGGAGCAGGCCGGCCTCACCCTCCCCAGAGCAGCGTTCAGGCCTGAGGTTCTGAAGGGTGAGATGTGATCAAGACCTTCACACTCCGTCCAGTTGTGCTGGCATAAAAGAAGGGGCAGATGTCTGTAGACGTGCAAGAGGTCAGGGAGGTGGCACCCCGCAGCCCCCTTGTACAAGGAAAACGGCTTGATTAAAAACGCTGCCATCCCAGAGATGAATCAAAATGAAGAATTCCAGAACAGAGAAGCTTGATAGAAATACTGTGGTGTGTAGGATAGAATTCAACTTTGCCCCAAAGGAAGTGTGGCTCTATCCTTAGCCCCTGAGAGGTGATCCCTGAGCTGGGATGTCAGGCCGGATAAGAGCGTCCCTGTTTGCCTGAGAACCTTGGTCACACTGGAAAGTCTAACAGCGGGATTCCAGTAGGGAGTGGCGACACTGGGGTGATCTAGGGTGGGTCACCCTGGGGGGCTGGAGACTGGAGACTGACATCAGCCACGTGGGTGATCAGTCGCTCCTATATAATGGAGCCCCCAAGAGAAACTGGATGCTCAGATCAGGGAGCTGCCCAGGCTGGCAGTGCCCCTGCGTATTGTCACATGTCGATGCTGGGAGGTCAAGGCATCCCGACTCCACGGGGAGAGGACAACAGAAGCCCACACGTGGTGCTTCCTGCCTCCACCCGCTTGCTGCTTCCCTTGGCTGACGTGAATCCGCATCCTTGAATATCACAGGAGGGTACAGCTTTCCACAAGTTCTCTGGGTCCTAGCAAATCATCAAACCTGAGGGTGGTTTTGGGGAACACCCCACAAACTTGTAATTGGTGTCAGAAGTGAGGGTGGTCTCCTGGGTGGATTGTGACTCCTCCACCTTCGCACGGCTAAACTCTTCATGTGCAGCACACATTTCAACACTAAAATACAAAAGGAGGACTTCCACTTCTAGACTAGATATAGTGGGGAAAAATTCCAATGCAAGTACTTAGACACGTTGATTAAGCTAAAACAAACATCGTTTTAAATGCCTACCTGAGCATGTGAGAACTTGAAGGAACCCACTGTGACCAAAAGCTAAGAGGAGATTGAACGCAGAGTGGCCAGTGATCCTCGAAGCTGTGGGCTTCCTTGGAAGCATCTAGAAATCCCTTAAACCCAGAGACACTGGTTCTAACAGCCATACAGAAGAGAAGGCCAGGCCTTGGGCCCATGCAGGCAAGATGCAGTGTCAGCACTGAGAGCCTGGGAGGAGCTAGAATCCCCAAAGAGCTATGTCCCCATGAAAGGTGTGGAAGAGAAAGGAGGGAGCAAGAAAATGGGTCTGTCCTGGCCTCAGCTTTGTGTGAAGAAGACAGAAAGGGAGAAGGAGGAGGAGGAAGATGAAGGGGGGTGGGGAGGGAGAGATTTCACCCCTCCCCCACCCCACCCCAAGAAAAGTTAAAGACAGAAGACCATCCTCACATGGATTTGGGGTCCGAGTTTACACTCCGTGACGAGTATCATATCAAAACTGAGAATGATTTTAGTGTCTTTCCCAGGTGGCAGCTGTCCGGGGGCTCCTGGTGGACAGGAACACACGTCTCTCCAGAGCATTGACCCTCAGCGCAGGCCGCTCAGGATTCCACGGACCAGATCAGCCAGATATGAACTCACAGTGAAAATGGCGCCAAAACATGAAGAAACAATGCACCGTGAGCAAGTGTCAGCAGAAACGGAATGTGGAATTAGATCACCAAAGATGTCACACAGGGGAGTTAGCAGGAACAGAATAAAATAAAAAGGTGTAGGTGTTTACAGAAATGAAAGAGAAAATTGAAAACACGAGCAGGAACACAAAATGATCATAAAGGACCAAACAGATTTGACACCAAATACAACATCTCAGAATGAAAATACAGTTGTTAAAATTTAAAAAGTCAAAAGTGGCTTAAACATCAGATTAGGCACGTCTGCAAAAGAATTAGTGAATTGGAAGAAGAGCTGAAGGAATTATCCATCGCAGACAGAGCTCAGAGAGAGACAGAGATGGAGAAGAAGTGGGATTCCTCTCCGGCCGCCACCTGGAGACGAGCCAGGAGCTGTCCCTCTAGACAAGGCGGAACGGACAGAAGAACAGACACAAGGCTGGACGAGGTGGGCGGGGCTCCTCTACCCCAGAAGGCCCCCTGCCCAGCCCTTGAGTTGTCTCAGAGAGGGAATAGGGGATAATTATAGGGGGTTAGACTGGACTCTGACTTGAACCTCACACTTTCCCTTAAAATCCTTGGCAAATCTAACATCCAGGAATTCACCCAAACCTAAGCCTTTTGGGAAGAGATCTGTTTCCAGTCTGTTCCGTATTGGCAAGTCACTTCCTGTTCTCCAGTTTATCTCTATAATGACCAGGTCTCCAAGGACCCTTACAACTCTCATATTCTATTACTTATGACATTCTGAGATGATGGAGTTCATATGTGACCGTTAGCTCAACCTCTGTACTCAGGATGAGTCAGTGATCAAGGGATGCTTAGAAACAGCTCTGCTGACTTCTGCCTATCCAAAACACCACCACAGAGAAGTTCCATTAGAGAATCATTTCTTTGGAGGTAAACACTGTCCCACTTTAGATTCCAATAAAATTTTTTTTCTCGGATGGCCTGGAGAAGGGATAAATAATTAAAGCCGGTGACACACATAATGCCGTAATGGGAGTTATTTTAGCAGATTCTTCTCAACAAAACCATACCTTCTGAGAGGGATCTACTGGTGGGAGGAAGGAGGGGAATGTGGGGGCAGTCATCCCTTGAGGAGGATGGGAGCTCTAGCTGGTCCTGGGATGCGGCAGAAGCAAGTTTGGAAGGTGGGCGTTTCATAGTCTCGTGGCCACCTGACCTTGTGCCATCACCCCCAGGTCTCACGCTGACCGACCCAGCCTGTCTGGCCAGCAGGTGGCAGGGCAGGGCTGGAAATGAGCGTCTCCACTGGCTTGCTTAGG
This sequence comes from Equus quagga, assembly GCF_021613505.1. NCBI lineage: Eukaryota > Metazoa > Chordata > Mammalia > Perissodactyla > Equidae > Equus > Equus quagga. Next base: position 5,371 of record NW_025798959.1, read on the forward strand.
AGGAGAGCGGAGAGTTCAGTTGGCTTCTTTTTAGGGTGACCTCAGTGTTCATTTTGGAGGAGACCATAGGCACTGCGGCAGCCAGATGTGGGGTACACTGCCCGATCCTTTGTTCCTGGGAGCTGGGTCCCAAAGCCAGGGTGCCAGATTGGTCTGGCAGTATCTGCAGGATGGGGCACCTGAGGTGCATTCTGCTGGAGTTGGGGGAGGGTCATTTTGAGGATGAAGTGAGATCTGAGGGGTAGAAATGCTTTATAACCTTCCTGGGGCTGCACCCTGTGAGAGTGGGGGGAACCTTCCAGGGGGCCGGACAGCTTCACGTGTGGGACACCTGGGCTAGGGTGGAAGGAGTCAGGCGGGGTGGGGGTGGCAGGGCAGAGGGGGGAGCGCCATGACGTTGTCGCAGCCCTGGGACGTCAGCTCGTTGGGTGGGCGGGTGGAGCAGGGGAAGCTGGGACCGGGGAACCAGCCTCAGGCTGGCCAAGTCTCAGCCTCATTTCTCAGCTCTGTCAAAGGCTTGTGAAGTCTGTGGGGAGAGTCTTCCCTCCCAGTCCTGTCCGGGCAGCTTGTCAATGCTTTTCCTCTCGGGCAGCCTCTGCATCCCTCACGCTGGCTCTGGAGCGACACGCTTGGCCAGCTCCCTTGCCTCCACCTGCCCAGGTAGCCCTCGAGCAAGGGAGAAAAGCGAGCT
>NW_025798960.1:0-6052 GCF_021613505.1 Equus quagga
AGCTCGCTTTTCTCCCTTGCTCGAGGGCTACCTGGGCAGGTGGAGGCAAGGGAGCTGGCCAAGCGTGTCGCTCCAGAGCCAGCGTGAGGGATGCAGAGGCTGCCCGAGAGGAAAAGCATTGACAAGCTGCCCGGACAGGACTGGGAGGGAAGACTCTCCCCACAGACTTCACAAGCCTTTGACAGAGCTGAGAAATGAGGCTGAGACTTGGCCAGCCTGAGGCTGGTTCCCCGGTCCCAGCTTCCCCTGCTCCACCCGCCCACCCAACGAGCTGACGTCCCAGGGCTGCGACAACGTCATGGCGCTCCCCCCTCTGCCCTGCCACCCCCACCCCGCCTGACTCCTTCCACCCTAGCCCAGGTGTCCCACACGTGAAGCTGTCCGGCCCCCTGGAAGGTTCCCCCCACTCTCACAGGGTGCAGCCCCAGGAAGGTTATAAAGCATTTCTACCCCTCAGATCTCACTTCATCCTCAAAATGACCCTCCCCCAACTCCAGCAGAATGCACCTCAGGTGCCTCATCCTGCAGATACTGCCAGACCAATCTGGCACCCTGGCTTTGGGACCCAGCTCCCAGGAACAAAGGATCGGGCAGTGTACCCCACATCTGGCTGCCGCAGTGCCTATGGTCTCCTCCAAAATGAACACTGAGGTCACCCTAAAAAGAAGCCAACTGAACTCTCCGCTCTCCTCCTAAGCAAGCCAGTGGAGACGCTCATTTCCAGCCCTGCCCTGCCACCTGCTGGCCAGACAGGCTGGGTCGGTCAGCGTGAGACCTGGGGGTGATGGCACAAGGTCAGGTGGCCACGAGACTATGAAACGCCCACCTTCCAAACTTGCTTCTGCCGCATCCCAGGACCAGCTAGAGCTCCCATCCTCCTCAAGGGATGACTGCCCCCACATTCCCCTCCTTCCTCCCACCAGTAGATCCCTCTCAGAAGGTATGGTTTTGTTGAGAAGAATCTGCTAAAATAACTCCCATTACGGCATTATGTGTGTCACCGGCTTTAATTATTTATCCCTTCTCCAGGCCATCCGAGAAAAAAAATTTTATTGGAATCTAAAGTGGGACAGTGTTTACCTCCAAAGAAATGATTCTCTAATGGAACTTCTCTGTGGTGGTGTTTTGGATAGGCAGAAGTCAGCAGAGCTGTTTCTAAGCATCCCTTGATCACTGACTCATCCTGAGTACAGAGGTTGAGCTAACGGTCACATATGAACTCCATCATCTCAGAATGTCATAAGTAATAGAATATGAGAGTTGTAAGGGTCCTTGGAGACCTGGTCATTATAGAGATAAACTGGAGAACAGGAAGTGACTTGCCAATACGGAACAGACTGGAAACAGATCTCTTCCCAAAAGGCTTAGGTTTGGGTGAATTCCTGGATGTTAGATTTGCCAAGGATTTTAAGGGAAAGTGTGAGGTTCAAGTCAGAGTCCAGTCTAACCCCCTATAATTATCCCCTATTCCCTCTCTGAGACAACTCAAGGGCTGGGCAGGGGGCCTTCTGGGGTAGAGGAGCCCCGCCCACCTCGTCCAGCCTTGTGTCTGTTCTTCTGTCCATTCCACCTTGTCTAGAGGGACAGCTCCTGGCTCGTCTCCAGGTGGCGGCCGGAGAGGAATCCCACTTCTTCTCCATCTCTGTCTCTCTCTGAGTGATGGATAATTCCTTCAGCTCTTCTCCCAATTCACTAATTCTTTTGCAGACGTGCCTAATCTGATGTTTAAGCCATTTTTGACTTTTTAAATTTTAACAACTGTATTTTCATTCTGAGATGTTGTATTTGGTTGTCAAATCTGTTTGGTCCTTTATGATCATTTTGTGTTCCTGCTCGTGTTTTCAATTTTCTCTTTCATTTCTGTAAACACCTACACCTTTTTATTTTATTCTGTTCCTGCTAACTCCCCTGTGTGACATCTTTGGTGATCTAATTCCACATTCCGTTTCTGCTGACACTTGCTCACGGTGCATTGTTTCTTCATGTTTTGGCGCCATTTTCACTGTGAGTTCATATCTGGCTGATCTGGTCCGTGGAATCCTGAGCGGCCTGCGCTGAGGGTCAATGCTCTGGAGAGACGTGTGTTCCTGTCCACCAGGAGCCCCCAGACAGCTGCCACCTGGGAAAGACACTAAAATCATTCTCAGTTTTGATATGATACTCGTCACGGAGTGTAAACTCGGACCCCAAATCCATGTGAGGATGGTCTTCTGTCTTTAACTTTTCTTGGGGTGGGGTGGGGGAGGGGTGAAATCTCTCCCTCCCCACCCCCCTTCATCTTCCTCCTCCTCCTTCTCCCTTTCTGTCTTCTTCACACAAAGCTGAGGCCAGGACAGACCCATTTTCTTGCTCCCTCCTTTCTCTTCCACACCTTTCATGGGGACATAGCTCTTCGGGGATTCTAGCTCCTCCCAGGCTCTCAGTGCTGACACTGCATCTTGCCTGCATGGGCCCAAGGCCTGGCCTTCTCTTCTGTATGGCTGTTAGAACCAGTGTCTCTGGGTTTAAGGGATTTCTAGACGCTTCCAAGGCAGCCCACAGCTTCGAGGATCACTGGCCACTCTGCGTTCAATCTCCTCTTAGCTTTTGGTCACAGTGGGTTCCTTCAAGTTCTCACATGCTCAGGTAGGCATTTAAAACGATGTTTGTTTTAGCTTAATCAACGTGTCTAAGTACTTGCATTGGAATTTTTCCCCACTATATCTAGTCTAGAAGTGGAAGTCCTCCTTTTGTATTTTAGTGTTGAAATGTGTGCTGCACATGAAGAGTTTAGCCGTGCGAAGGTGGAGGGGTCACAATCCACCCAGGAGACCACCCTCACTTCTGACACCAATTACAAGTTTGAGGGGTGTTCCCCAAAACCACCCTCAGGTTTGATGATTTGCTAGGACCCAGAGAACTTGTGGAAAGCTGTACCCTCCTGTGATATTCAAGGATGCGGATTCACGTCAGCCAAGGGAAGCAGCAAGCGGGTGGAGGCAGGAAGCACCACGTGTGGGCTTCTGTTGTCCTCTCCCCGTGGAGTCGGGATGCCTTGACCTCCCAGCATCGACATGTGACAATACGCAGGGGCACTGCCAGCCTGGGCAGCTCCCTGATCTGAGCATCCAGTTTCTCTTGGGGGCTCCATTATATAGGAGCGACTGATCACCCACATGGCTGATGTCAGTCTCCAGTCTCCAGCCCCCCAGGGTGACCCACCCTAGATCACCCCAGTGTCGCCACTCCCTACTGGAATCCCGCTGTTAGACTTTCCAGTGTGACCAAGGTTCTCAGGCAAACAGGGACGCTCTTATCCGGCCTGACATCCCAGCTCAGGGATCACTTCTCAGGGGCTAAGGATAGAGCCACACTTCCTTTGGGGCAAAGTTGAATTCTATCCTACACACCACAGTATTTCTATCAAGCTTCTCTGTTCTGGAATTCTTCATTTTGATTCATCTCTGGGATGGCAGCGTTTTTAATCAAGCCGTTTTCCTTGTACAAGGGGGCTGCGGGGTGCCACCTCCCTGACCTCTTGCACGTCTACAGACATCTGCCCCTTCTTTTATGCCAGCACAACTGGACGGAGTGTGAAGGTCTTGATCACATCTCACCCTTCAGAACCTCAGGCCTGAACGCTGCTCTGGGGAGGGTGAGGCCGGCCTGCTCCCGGGCCCCCTCGCCGCCCCCACCGTGAGGAGACAGGTCCCCCCGCCTGAATGCATTCAGCATCATTGCCTGATGCTCAGCAAACTCCCCAGCTCCTGGCTTGGGTTGATTGCTGCCATTTTTGCTGGGACATAATATGACCTTTTTGCTATGTAAATTTCAACTATTCCCCATCTCAGGAAGGTTTTCTTCTCTTAACAATTTATTGGTTTTTCTATTCATTCTGTTTTCTTTTTCAGAATAATCATTCCTTTCATTTATTATCTTTTCCATAATCACTGTTATTTCACTGTTTTCTTCCACTTTATCTTGCACGATACTATCCCTCTTTTTTAGCTTGTAATGTGCCTTTTTATCTTTCTTTTCTCTCTCCCTCCTGAGCTCCTCCACTTCACTTTCTCCCTCCTTCTGATGTAACTTTGTATCTCTGCTCCAATCTCTTTCATATCTACTTTAAGCCTGTTTTCCCTAAGAGGCCGTGTTATCTTTCATGTGTTTAATATGAAGGACTATTTATCTGACTTCTCCTTTGCTCTGTTCTCCGAGGACCCTATCGGTGGGATTCCTCTTCTGAGGAGGATTTACTTCTCTTCTGCTTATGCTCCCATCTTCTGGTGACTGTTCATTTTTGAATGGGAAATTTCACCCTTCAGAACTGTTAGACACCATGACTTTTTTTTTTCCAATTTTCGAAATTGTGGTAAAATAACGACAATATAAAATCTGCCATCTCAGCCATTGTTAAGTGTACAGTTCGGTGGTATTAAATACACTTGTAACGTTGGGCATCTGTACCCATAATAACTCGCTCCATCCTGCAAAACTGAGGCTCTGTCCCCATGACACACCAGCTCCTGCTCCTCCCTCCCGCAGCCCCTGGCAGCCGCCCTTCTCCTTCTGTCTCTGTGAGTTTGACTCCAGGTGCTGCAGATAAGCGCAGTCAGGCAGTACTTGTCCTTTTGTGACCGGCTCCTTTCACTTAGCATAACGTCCTCGAAGTCCATCCACGCTGCAGCACGTGTCAGAACTTCCTTCTTTTCTAAGACTGAGTAACATCCCATTGTGTGGATAGACCACATTTGGCTTATCTAATAATCTGTCAGTAGACACTTGGGTTGTGTGCGTGTTTTGGCTGTTGTGAATAATGCTGCCGTGAACAAGGGTGTGCAAATACCTCTTCGAGACCCTGTTTTCAATTCTCTGGGGAATATGCCCAGAAGTGGAATTGCTGGATGTGTGCTAATTATATTTTTAATTTCTCGAGGAACTGCCATCCTGTTTTCCATAGCAGTTGTACTACTGACATTCCCACCAACCACCAGCAGTGTACAAAGCTTCCGATTTTTCCACATCCTCCCCAACACTTGCTATTTTCATTTGTGGTGGGAGCCAACCTAACAGACATGAGGAGGTATCTCACTGTGGCTTTGATGTGCGTTTCCCTGATGACTAGTGATGCTGAGCACCTTTCATGTGCTTGTTGGCTGTTTGTGTATCATCTCTGGAGAAATGTCTATTCAATCTTTTGACCATTTTTTAATTGGGTTGTTTGTTTTATTGTTGAATTTTAGGAGTTCTCTACATATTCAGGATGTTAATCCCTTATCAGATCTATGATTTGTAGATATTTCCTCCCATTCTGAGGATTGTTTTTTTATTCTGTTGACATCGTCTTTTGATGCACCAAATTTTAAAATTTTCATCAAGTCCAATTTGTCTATTATTTCTTTAGCTGCCTGTGCCTTTGATGTCATATCCAAGAGGTCACTGCCAAATGCAGTATCTGGAAACTTATGCCCTGTTTTTTCTTCATGGAGTTTCCCAGTTTTAGGTCTTACATTTAGGTCTTTGATCCATTTTGAGTTAATTTTGTATGTGGTTTAGGTAAGGGTCTAACTTCCTTTGTTTCCATGTGGACATGGAGCCGATATTTGTGACACTGGGGAGGGCTGGGAGTCAGCCGAGGCTTGTCCTGCCTCTCCCCTGTGTTGTCTCCCCTGTGGTCTCCCCTGTGAGCTGAGCTGGATGTGGGCGTGGGCATCGCCCCTCTCTCCTTCCACCAGATTCACCCACCCTGCATTGGAGGCGGGTCAGGGATGATGACACTGGGGGCCTCCAGGGCCTCACAGACCGTGAAACTGACCCTGGACTCCTGCTCTTGGTTCCTGGGCAGCTTCTGGTACCGGCTGCTTCCTCCTCCAGCCTCCACCCGAGCCCCTGCTGCACTCTCCTTGGCCTTTGCCTTCCCTTCGTCTGTCCTCTTCTCCCTTCTCTTTGGCTCCCTCTGGTCTCCCTTCTTCCGGCTCTCTGTCTGTGTGGATTCAGAGTGAGGGGCGAGTGAGGGGCAGAGGCCCGGGGCTGTGGTTGGGGTCGGGAGTGCGAACAGCCTGGGCTGAGCCTG
>NW_025798961.1:0-6052 GCF_021613505.1 Equus quagga
CAGGCTCAGCCCAGGCTGTTCGCACTCCCGACCCCAACCACAGCCCCGGGCCTCTGCCCCTCACTCGCCCCTCACTCTGAATCCACACAGACAGAGAGCGGGAAGGAGGGAGACCAGAGGGAGCCAAAGAGAAGGGAGCAGAGGACAGACGAAGGGAAGGCAAAGGCCAAGGAGAGTGCAGCAGGGGCTCGGGTGGAGGCTGGAGGAGGAAGCAGCCGGTACCAGAAGCTGCCCAGGAACCAAGAGCAGGAGTCCAGGGTCAGTTTCACGGTCTGTGAGGCCCTGGAGGCCCCCAGTGTCATCATCCCTGACCCGCCTCCAATGCAGGGTGGGTGAATCTGGTGGAAGGAGAGAGGGGCGATGCCCACGCCCACATCCAGCTCAGCTCACAGGGGAGACCACAGGGGAGACAACACAGGGGAGAGGCAGGACAAGCCTCGGCTGACTCCCAGCCCTCCCCAGTGTCACAAATATCGGCTCCATGTCCACATGGAAACAAAGGAAGTTAGACCCTTACCTAAACCACATACAAAATTAACTCAAAATGGATCAAAGACCTAAATGTAAGACCTAAAACTGGGAAACTCCATGAAGAAAAAACAGGGCATAAGTTTCCAGATACTGCATTTGGCAGTGACCTCTTGGATATGACATCAAAGGCACAGGCAGCTAAAGAAATAATAGACAAATTGGACTTGATGAAAATTTTAAAATTTGGTGCATCAAAAGACGATGTCAACAGAATAAAAAAACAATCCTCAGAATGGGAGGAAATATCTACAAATCATAGATCTGATAAGGGATTAACATCCTGAATATGTAGAGAACTCCTAAAATTCAACAATAAAACAAACAACCCAATTAAAAAATGGTCAAAAGATTGAATAGACATTTCTCCAGAGATGATACACAAACAGCCAACAAGCACATGAAAGGTGCTCAGCATCACTAGTCATCAGGGAAACGCACATCAAAGCCACAGTGAGATACCTCCTCATGTCTGTTAGGTTGGCTCCCACCACAAATGAAAATAGCAAGTGTTGGGGAGGATGTGGAAAAATCGGAAGCTTTGTACACTGCTGGTGGTTGGTGGGAATGTCAGTAGTACAACTGCTATGGAAAACAGGATGGCAGTTCCTCGAGAAATTAAAAATATAATTAGCACACATCCAGCAATTCCACTTCTGGGCATATTCCCCAGAGAATTGAAAACAGGGTCTCGAAGAGGTATTTGCACACCCTTGTTCACGGCAGCATTATTCACAACAGCCAAAACACGCACACAACCCAAGTGTCTACTGACAGATTATTAGATAAGCCAAATGTGGTCTATCCACACAATGGGATGTTACTCAGTCTTAGAAAAGAAGGAAGTTCTGACACGTGCTGCAGCGTGGATGGACTTCGAGGACGTTATGCTAAGTGAAAGGAGCCGGTCACAAAAGGACAAGTACTGCCTGACTGCGCTTATCTGCAGCACCTGGAGTCAAACTCACAGAGACAGAAGGAGAAGGGCGGCTGCCAGGGGCTGCGGGAGGGAGGAGCAGGAGCTGGTGTGTCATGGGGACAGAGCCTCAGTTTTGCAGGATGGAACGAGTTATTATAGGTACAGATGCCCAACGTTACAAGTGTATTTAATACCACCGAACTGTACACTTAACAGTGGCTGAGATGGCAGATTTTATATTGTCGTTATTTTACCACAATTTCAAAAATTGGAAAAAAAAAAGTCATGGTGTCTAACAGTTCTGAAGGGTGAAATTTCCCATTCAAAAATGAACAGTCACCAGAAGATGGGAGCATAAGCAGAAGAGAAGTAAATCCTCCTCAGAAGAGGAATCCCACCGATAGGGTCCTCGGAGAACAGAGCAAAGGAGAAGTCAGATAAATAGTCCTTCATATTAAACACATGAAAGATAACACGGCCTCTTAGGGAAAACAGGCTTAAAGTAGATATGAAAGAGATTGGAGCAGAGATACAAAGTTACATCAGAAGGAGGGAGAAAGTGAAGTGGAGGAGCTCAGGAGGGAGAGAGAAAAGAAAGATAAAAAGGCACATTACAAGCTAAAAAAGAGGGATAGTATCGTGCAAGATAAAGTGGAAGAAAACAGTGAAATAACAGTGATTATGGAAAAGATAATAAATGAAAGGAATGATTATTCTGAAAAAGAAAACAGAATGAATAGAAAAACCAATAAATTGTTAAGAGAAGAAAACCTTCCTGAGATGGGGAATAGTTGAAATTTACATAGCAAAAAGGTCATATTATGTCCCAGCAAAAATGGCAGCAATCAACCCAAGCCAGGAGCTGGGGAGTTTGCTGAGCATCAGGCAATGATGCTGAATGCATTCAGGCGGGGGGACCTGTCTCCTCACGGTGGGGGCGGCGAGGGGGCCCGGGAGCAGGCCGGCCTCACCCTCCCCAGAGCAGCGTTCAGGCCTGAGGTTCTGAAGGGTGAGATGTGATCAAGACCTTCACACTCCGTCCAGTTGTGCTGGCATAAAAGAAGGGGCAGATGTCTGTAGACGTGCAAGAGGTCAGGGAGGTGGCACCCCGCAGCCCCCTTGTACAAGGAAAACGGCTTGATTAAAAACGCTGCCATCCCAGAGATGAATCAAAATGAAGAATTCCAGAACAGAGAAGCTTGATAGAAATACTGTGGTGTGTAGGATAGAATTCAACTTTGCCCCAAAGGAAGTGTGGCTCTATCCTTAGCCCCTGAGAGGTGATCCCTGAGCTGGGATGTCAGGCCGGATAAGAGCGTCCCTGTTTGCCTGAGAACCTTGGTCACACTGGAAAGTCTAACAGCGGGATTCCAGTAGGGAGTGGCGACACTGGGGTGATCTAGGGTGGGTCACCCTGGGGGGCTGGAGACTGGAGACTGACATCAGCCACGTGGGTGATCAGTCGCTCCTATATAATGGAGCCCCCAAGAGAAACTGGATGCTCAGATCAGGGAGCTGCCCAGGCTGGCAGTGCCCCTGCGTATTGTCACATGTCGATGCTGGGAGGTCAAGGCATCCCGACTCCACGGGGAGAGGACAACAGAAGCCCACACGTGGTGCTTCCTGCCTCCACCCGCTTGCTGCTTCCCTTGGCTGACGTGAATCCGCATCCTTGAATATCACAGGAGGGTACAGCTTTCCACAAGTTCTCTGGGTCCTAGCAAATCATCAAACCTGAGGGTGGTTTTGGGGAACACCCCTCAAACTTGTAATTGGTGTCAGAAGTGAGGGTGGTCTCCTGGGTGGATTGTGACCCCTCCACCTTCGCACGGCTAAACTCTTCATGTGCAGCACACATTTCAACACTAAAATACAAAAGGAGGACTTCCACTTCTAGACTAGATATAGTGGGGAAAAATTCCAATGCAAGTACTTAGACACGTTGATTAAGCTAAAACAAACATCGTTTTAAATGCCTACCTGAGCATGTGAGAACTTGAAGGAACCCACTGTGACCAAAAGCTAAGAGGAGATTGAACGCAGAGTGGCCAGTGATCCTCGAAGCTGTGGGCTTCCTTGGAAGCATCTAGAAATCCCTTAAACCCAGAGACACTGGTTCTAACAGCCATACAGAAGAGAAGGCCAGGCCTTGGGCCCATGCAGGCAAGATGCAGTGTCAGCACTGAGAGCCTGGGAGGAGCTAGAATCCCCGAAGAGCTATGTCCCCATGAAAGGTGTGGAAGAGAAAGGAGGGAGCAAGAAAATGGGTCTGTCCTGGCCTCAGCTTTGTGTGAAGAAGACAGAAAGGGAGAAGGAGGAGGAGGAAGATGAAGGGGGGTGGGGAGGGAGAGATTTCACCCCTCCCCCACCCCACCCCAAGAAAAGTTAAAGACAGAAGACCATCCTCACATGGATTTGGGGTCCGAGTTTACACTCCGTGACGAGTATCATATCAAAGCTGAGAATGATTTTAGTGTCTTTCCCAGGTGGCAGCTGTCCGGGGGCTCCTGGTGGACAGGAACACACGTCTCTCCAGAGCATTGACCCTCAGCGCAGGCCGCTCAGGATTCCACGGACCAGATCAGCCAGATATGAACTCACAGTGAAAATGGCGCCAAAACATGAAGAAACAATGCACCGTGAGCAAGTGTCAGCAGAAACGGAATGTGGAATTAGATCACCAAAGATGTCACACAGGGGAGTTAGCAGGAACAGAATAAAATAAAAAGGTGTAGGTGTTTACAGAAATGAAAGAGAAAATTGAAAACACGAGCAGGAACACAAAATGATCATAAAGGACCAAACAGATTTGACAACCAAATACAACATCTCAGAATGAAAATACAGTTGTTAAAATTTAAAAAGTCAAAAATGGCTTAAACATCAGATTAGGCACGTCTGCAAAAGAATTAGTGAATTGGGAGAAGAGCTGAAGGAATTATCCATCACTCAGAGAGAGACAGAGATGGAGAAGAAGTGGGATTCCTCTCCGGCCGCCACCTGGAGACGAGCCAGGAGCTGTCCCTCTAGACAAGGTGGAATGGACAGAAGAACAGACACAAGGCTGGACGAGGTGGGCGGGGCTCCTCTACCCCAGAAGGCCCCCTGCCCAGCCCTTGAGTTGTCTCAGAGAGGGAATAGGGGATAATTATAGGGGGTTAGACTGGACTCTGACTTGAACCTCACACTTTCCCTTAAAATCCTTGGCAAATCTAACATCCAGGAATTCACCCAAACCTAAGCCTTTTGGGAAGAGATCTGTTTCCAGTCTGTTCCGTATTGGCAAGTCACTTCCTGTTCTCCAGTTTATCTCTATAATGACCAGGTCTCCAAGGACCCTTACAACTCTCATATTCTATTACTTATGACATTCTGAGATGATGGAGTTCATATGTGACCGTTAGCTCAACCTCTGTACTCAGGATGAGTCAGTGATCAAGGGATGCTTAGAAACAGCTCTGCTGACTTCTGCCTATCCAAAACACCACCACAGAGAAGTTCCATTAGAGAATCATTTCTTTGGAGGTAAACACTGTCCCACTTTAGATTCCAATAAAATTTTTTTTCTCGGATGGCCTGGAGAAGGGATAAATAATTAAAGCCGGTGACACACATAATGCCGTAATGGGAGTTATTTTAGCAGATTCTTCTCAACAAAACCATACCTTCTGAGAGGGATCTACTGGTGGGAGGAAGGAGGGGAATGTGGGGGCAGTCATCCCTTGAGGAGGATGGGAGCTCTAGCTGGTCCTGGGATGCGGCAGAAGCAAGTTTGGAAGGTGGGCGTTTCATAGTCTCGTGGCCACCTGACCTTGTGCCATCACCCCCAGGTCTCACGCTGACCGACCCAGCCTGTCTGGCCAGCAGGTGGCAGGGCAGGGCTGGAAATGAGCGTCTCCACTGGCTTGCTTAGGAGGAGAGCGGAGAGTTCAGTTGGCTTCTTTTTAGGGTGACCTCAGTGTTCATTTTGGAGGAGACCATAGGCACTGCGGCAGCCAGATGTGGGGTACACTGCCCGATCCTTTGTTCCTGGGAGCTGGGTCCCAAAGCCAGGGTGCCAGATTGGTCTGGCAGTATCTGCAGGATGAGGCACCTGAGGTGCATTCTGCTGGAGTTGGGGGAGGGTCATTTTGAGGATGAAGTGAGATCTGAGGGGTAGAAATGCTTTATAACCTTCCTGGGGCTGCACCCTGTGAGAGTGGGGGGAACCTTCCAGGGGGCCGGACAGCTTCACGTGTGGGACACCTGGGCTAGGGTGGAAGGAGTCAGGCGGGGTGGGGGTGGCAGGGCAGAGGGGGGAGCGCCATGACGTTGTCGCAGCCCTGGGACGTCAGCTCGTTGGGTGGGCGGGTGGAGCAGGGGAAGCTGGGACCGGGGAACCAGCCTCAGGCTGGCCAAGTCTCAGCCTCATTTCTCAGCTCTGTCAAAGGCTTGTGAAGTCTGTGGGGAGAGTCTTCCCTCCCAGTCCTGTCCGGGCAGCTTGTCAATGCTTTTCCTCTCGGGCAGCCTCTGCATCCCTCACGCTGGCTCTGGAGCGACACGCTTGGCCAGCTCCCTTGCCTCCACCTGCCCAGGTAGCCCTCGAGCAAGGGAGAAAAGCGAGCT
>NW_025798962.1:0-12704 GCF_021613505.1 Equus quagga
GGCCTGTGCCTACATTGCTGGTTCCCTCTCTCTAGGCTCCACCTCCCTACCCCCCTTGAGCAATTGCCTCTTGTAACTCAACCATTCTCACATGAAGAGTGCTCTCACAAGAGGTGTAGGGACATAGGGGAGGGGCACCTAAGAGACCTCCTAACCCATCACCCTGAGAGTGACCAGTGGAGGAGCTGCCCAGATTTTCACTCCATACAGGAAGTTTCTGACCATAGGACTCATGGACAGTCTTTGAAGTAATTTCCTCATTACTAGGTGGGGTTGTGGGGAACCAAGCCAGTGTTGAATGTTCTCTTGTCTGGGATGCTGAAGAGCAGTTTAGGGGATGCACTGACTGGAATCGGATCACTTACTTGAGGCCATGTAGTAGGACTGGACCACAACTGTCATGTTGGGGACTTTTTTCCAGAGTTTATTAAGAGTCTGGACCCTGGCTCTTGATTTATTGTGTGACCTTTCACAGGTTGTACAATCCCTTAGGACTCGGGTTTCACATCCATAAATGGGCTTAGTACACAATGCCCTGACTACCTTGAGTGCATGGTCATGGGGCCAGTGCTGCAGCTCCAGTCTTGGGGTGTGCTATCTGGGCAGCTGAGGGGGAAGCCTCAGTGGGGAGGAGAAGGAGGCACTGCCCTGGGGTTAGCAAGATAGTGCTGCTCTTCTAGGTTACAGGAGGCAAGAGTTCTTGGATGTTGCAGAGTATCCAGTCTGGGGAAAAGGGTCCAGGGCTTGACCCTCAGTAGATGATGGTGAGTCTGAGGCACCTGAGGCTGTGGCCAGGGGGAGTGTGCAGATGTGCACCCCTGCCACTCTGTGATGGCAGGAGCAGAGCTGACAGAGGCTTAAAAGGAAATACTTGGTTTTGGTGCAGCTCAGAGCCTATCAGTTTCACTGGGGGTTTGGCTTTGTCCTGCGTGGGGAGCATCACTAGCACTAGTGGCAGGTAAGAAAGCCATGTAGGTGCAAGCAATAGGCAAACGGCAACATGTGCTTTGGGGGTGTAGGGATTTGACGTTTCCCACAAAAAGCTTTTTGGCTCAGAGCTTCTTATTTAGGCAACTGACAGTTGAAATTTGTGGAAAATCTGAATGGAAGTTTGACTCATTAAACAGCATAGGAACAGAGGACATGAAAGGCTTAGTCCAGCCTGGCTGTAATAGAGTGACCTCTGAGCTGACCATAGGCTGGCCTTGGTGGGCAGGGCTGCCTGGGGCAGGCCGTTAACCAAGAGAAGCTGGTACGGGTTTTGAGCAGCTGTAGGGGTGGAAAGGGTGAGATCACTGCCACAGGGAGGGGTCTCTCCAACACAGGGCCTGGCATATCATAGAGCGAGGCTGTTTATAATTTATTCTGCACTCATGATCAAGGTCCTACTGTAGGTGCTGGGGATGATATGAAAGAGCTGAATGAGTTACTCTTGACTATTGGGCTGCCATCCTATAAAAAATATTTAGCTCCGCCCTTGGGGTGGGGAAGTGCATAAGGGGCTTCTCTGAGTGAAGCTTTTCATCTTCTTTTGTCTCTGCCTCTTAGATGTTTTCACTGCAACTGAACAGGCTGGCAGGCAGACTGAGATGGAGCCCTGTTCAGAAGACCGCCACCTCTGCTGGGCCGCTTGGCTCCTGGGAATCACCAGCCTCCTCCTCAGTGAGTTGTCCGGGCTCCTGGGAGGGGGGGCAGTTGGATGGAACAGAGAGGCAGGGTCTTCCTTTCCTGTTTTATGTCTTTGGTGAACAAAAAGACAAAATAAATCTTATAATTTAGCAAATGTGCTGCTTTTGGTTTAGAGTCCAGGGGTGAACAGAAAGAACAAATGGCCTTTTGGTTGTGGGGAGTCTGGGAACCCTGAGCTAGAGCAGCCTTGGTGCATTAAGAGACCATTAACGTGGAGGTGAGGCCACTTCTGCTGCTATAGCAGTAAGGCAGGAGAACCTGGAGCTGCCTGGGGAGAGGGATGGAGACAGACAAAGAAATGTCTCCTGGGGACCGAGAGAGTGGGAACCAGGCACTCTTGGCCTGGAACTCAGAGGAGATCTGACGGCCTCTTCAAGTGTCACGTGGAGGAGGGGGCTGACATAGCACTCCTATGTCTGAGCTGGAGGAATCAGCTCTAGTCTGGGCTTCTCCTCTGAAAAAGGAGAGTGAATAAACACACTCAACCTGTGTTTGGGGCTCAGCTCTAAGCACCAAGGAGAGAGTCTCACATTTAACTTAAGATTACTTGTCAATTTTGCATTCCACTATAGTTTTCATCTGAAAAAGTTAAGAAGTGGGGCCAGCCCAGTGGTGCACAGGTTAAGTTCGCATGTTCAGCTTCGGTGGTCCAGGGTTTACCAGTTCAGATGCTAGGTGCGGACCTACACACCACTTATCAAGCCATGCTGTGGCGGGCGTCCCACATAAAATAGAGGAAGATGGGCACAGATGTTAGCTCAGGGCAAGTCTTCCTCAAAAAGAAATAAAAAGGTAAGAAGTATTTATCTTTGAGTAAAGTGATCCTCTAGGAGGAAGCCCTTTTTCATCCCTGTGGGTTGCAACTCCTACTGCCAGACTGAAGGCACTGTTTTAGACAAAAACCCTGGAAACAAAGAAGATGCACATCAGTTCAGGAACGATTGAACAAAGTGAGGAATATGTGTACCATGGAATAACATGGAGGATAAAAAAGCAAATGTACCAGTTGTCTCGATGGGATTTCCAGTTTCCATGAACTCAGATGCATGAATTTCCATGAGCAAGATACAGGACACTGACTATGATGAAATTCTAATTTTGTAAGTGAACGGGAGCCTTCAAAATTTAAGGATATCTCTGTAGCCACACATTTATAAATGGAGAAAATGTGGAAGGAAGCAGCAGACTGCTAAAATGGATTCCTGGAGAGGACAATCTTGAGGAGGAAACTGAGGAGAGGGAAGTAGACATGGGGAAGGGTTAAGCAGAAAGAGAATTGAAAGAAAGACTGTCTTATGGAAGGCTGAGTATCTCATTTATGACTTTGAGATTTGTGTTTATGTATAATGAGATTAAATAAAGAACTGTCAGTGCAAAATAGCCAATAACCATTCTATAGATAAGAGAAATAAGGTGAGTTTTACTTGAGCCAGAGTGAGCATTATAATCAGGGAAGGCTTTAGAAAGAGTTCCAGAGAAGCATCATTTTCAGTACAGTCTTATATCTTTTTAGAAGAAAGAACATCCATTAAACACACCCACGATACATTTTCATCAAAGTTTCAGAGAGGTGTTTAGTTGCAAATTAGTAGGTCAACACAACTCTAATGTCAGGAAAGGGACTAATCTGGGCATTGCCAATAGGTCATAGGAGAGGAAGGATGCATTCCTATCTTGAGATTGCATTCTTTATTGTTTAAATCAGAAGTACAATGCATGTATAGGCCACAAGTCAGGCTTCTTTTGTTCAAGCTGAATCAGTTTTGAACCCAAATAGTTACCAGATATACCTCAGTATGTGAAAATCTCTTCTCATTTTCCCCTTTTGATCAATAATCTTTCAATAGAAAGCATTGCTGACCAAAATATTGTCCCTCGGTGCCAGTGTAGTTGCTGCCTGCCCTGGGTCCATCATGTCCCTTGGTGCTAGGTTTTTATTTCATCAGTTTTCCCAGTTATCCGTGTTGGGGGGAAAAGTTCAGATATAGTGGACAAGCATAGACATACATATTAATAGGGGAAGCATTTCATAGGATATGTAACTTGTCAACTATTTTTAGATTATCACACAAACATTGCACATGTGCTTTACATGACTTCCGATAGTTACATTGTTTAAAACAATTATTGAACAGGCAATCAAATACTTAGAATGATTCACTTAAAAATGAATACTTAGGCATAGTCTTAATAAGAAAAGGAAATTTGTTCAGAGTTGTAAGATTGATCAACCATCTCAATTTGTCGAGCAGTCATTACTCTAGCCTGCATGCCAGTCTTACAACACTGAGCAAAGAAAAAAAATAATTAGTTAGAATATTATGACTAATACAAGAATTCTAAGGAGTAGTAGAAGAGCCAGCTTTTGCGGCCCAGGATTTGCCAGTTTGAATCCTGGGTGTGGACATGGCACTGCTTGTCAAGCCATGCTGTGGTAGGCGTCCCACATATAAAAAGTAGAGGAATATGGGCACAGATGTTAGCACAGGGCCAATCTTCCTCAGCAAAAAAGAGGAGGATTGGCAACAGATGTTAGCTCAGGGCTAATCTTCCTCAAAAAAAAAAAGGAGTTGTAGAAATAGGAATTACAATCCAGATTGCAAAAGTGAGACAATACTGGAAAGGAGACAACTAAACAAATCAAGGCTTGGTGTAGGGACCCTTAGGGCATTCACCTAATTTTTCATGTGGTGTAACAGAGATGACACTTTGTAAGCTTCATCAGATATAAAAGCATAGCATTTAGTTTGAATGATTACACACATACCACCTTGGGATGCAGTTGAAATATCTAAAGCCATTTTATTTTAAAGGGCAGCCTTTCTCATTAAAGACACTTCAGTATTTAATAAGGATATTCCTGCTTGACTATCATTAAGGGCTTGTTGAGTAAATTTAGTCTGGGCTTCTATATGTGATAAGACATCTTCTAGCCCCAAAGAAAGAGCAAATATAGCCACTAGGTGGCCATATCAGGGAAACAATGAATGAGCCCAACTGTCCTTAAGGAAAGAAGATTGGCAATTATTGTTGGTTCAGGGCAAGTCCCTCTCTGCATCCAAGGGAAAACCAGGGTGCAATGCCCTAGCCATCTGGGTGGTAGCCAAGGCCAGAGATTTGTTCCA
This sequence comes from Equus quagga, assembly GCF_021613505.1. Taxonomy (NCBI): domain Eukaryota; kingdom Metazoa; phylum Chordata; class Mammalia; order Perissodactyla; family Equidae; genus Equus; species Equus quagga. The sequence continues at coordinate 4,815 of NW_025798962.1, forward strand.
CATAACCATTGAGTTCCATTAGGAGCCACCTAATAAATGCCTGGCCTTCAAGACCAGTCTGTTCCAAACCAATCACTTTCTTTGAGTATGATAGTATTATGAAAGCCTTAAATGGAACAATTATAAAATGGGTATGTGATTTCAGCATTACAAGGGTTTAAATGATGAGATAGAAGGTTGGGAATACAGGTGTGGTCCAGAGTCTTGCGACAGGTGTCTACAACAGATCCCATCTTCTTCTCATCCTGGTTTGGAGGTATTCATCTTGGTCAGTTGAAGTCAGGTGTCAGAAACAGGAGTTGAAATTCACTCAGGCAGAAGAGCCTTTTTTTAATGACAGATGTGAACCCATGAGTCTATGCCCTTTATTTCTGCAGCACAAGGACTGGTTAAAATTACCTGTTATGGTTCTTTCCAAAGGAACTGCTGAAACTCTTTTATTTGATGCTTCTTCCAGTAAATAAGTTCTCCAGGTCATAGTCCATGATCCTTAAGGTCTTCATCTCTCAGGAGCTCTCTGTAAAAGAAATCAGCTACTAAGCTTTCATTTCTTTTAAGCACCTCAGTGAGACACTGACAACAATGTAATATATCACCCTTAAGCAAAGTTGGTTCATACATTTCCTAATCTGATTACATAACCTGTCCTGTTATTACTTCAAAAGGAGACAATTGATATTTACCAAAAGGTGTAGATCCAAGACTGAGAAGTACTGGCTGAAGAGCTTTTGGCCATGAGAGATTAAATGTTTGAAATCTTTGCCAATTGAGTTTTGATTATACTGTTAGTTAAAATGTTGCATTATTGGCCAAATGTTACAAATAGATTTAATTATTTGTCCAGTGAAATGAGTTTTCTGGTCACTGGGTAACTCAGTAGGAATTCCCCAAACAGAATCATTCCTTCCAATAATGTACCTACTACTAAAGCTACTGCTCTTCTTCAGGGAAAGGCCTCAACCCAATATGAAAATAAATAGGTCATTAATAAGATAATTATACCCATGAGATGGTCGTGTTTGAACAAAGTTCAATTGCCATACCTCAAAGGGTCGCTTAGGAAGGGAAAAGTGACCATTTGACCCATGAAGGGTTTTCCTGGGATTATATTTAGGACATATAATACAATGAGCATATGCTTTATGAACCACTGTGGGAGAAAGTTTCAAAAACTATTGTTTTCCCCACAAAATCATCTTTTAAGGTGCTCAATGGGAAATTGATGCATATCATGATGCAGTGGAAATTGTGCTCCAGTAGGCACTGTGGTTTGTTATGAAACTGGAACCACATCTGTGTGGTGGTGTCAAAAATTCCCCCTTTTGTTGCCACCTCTGCTTCTCTTCTTCCATGGCAATTTCGTGAGCCTGGAGAAGGAAATCTTTGACTGGGTTAGCAGAGTTAATAGAAAGTAGTGGGCATTCTTGAGGCTGGACAGCATATCCTGCTTGATAATGTCCTTGCTTATCCTTTAGGTAAGACCCATCTGTAAACCAAATCAGATAAGATAAAGCTGTCATGATTGTCTTCCTCCTCTGGTGCTGGAAGCAAGGTAGCAGGGTTAAGATAATGAATAACATTTGCCTATGAAATGTAACCTGAAAAGGTTTGTCAACACTTAATGCTACCCATGCAATTTAGCATATCAAACAAGCCTAATTAGTTCAGTATCTCCCCCTTTATAGGGAGGACAAATTTCTTCAAGCAGTCCCAGGGGTCCTTTGAAAATTCTCAAAGAAACAATTTATTTCAGGTCAAATCAAAGACTTCATTTAAGATCTGAGTTTTGGGAGAAGCTTGTCAAAAATATCAAAAGGTTTTAAAACATGATCAAATAAGATCAGGTGTTTTGCTGATCTTGTGTTGCTCTGAAACACTGGTTGCTGTGAAATAATACTTAGTTATCCATTTAACCAAAGCACCACAGATTTTTTTCTTTTTGAGGAAGATTAGCCCTGAGCTAACTGCTACCAATCCTCCTTTTTTTGCTGAGGAAGACTGGCCCTGAGCTAACATTGTGCCTATCTTCCTCTACTTTCTATGTGGGATACCTACCACAGCATGGCTTGCCAAGCGATGACATGTCCGCACCTAAGATCCGAACCAGCGAACCTTGGGCTGCCAAGCGGCACATGCATACTTAATCGCTGTGCCATCAGGCTGGCCCCAGTGCAACAGATTTTAAAGACAAACAGTTAAAAAAACACCTTAGATCCTTCAACAGAGGTATTTCAGCCTTTTAGAACATAGGAAATTATTTTGACAAAACATAGAATGTCTGTTTTTTAGGTAGACTTCTTTTGAGCACTGAGGTGCTCAAAATAAATAAGGAAATACCCTTTATAATTTTATTATCAACAGCAGACTAAAAGTTCAGGAAAATTAGCCTTTCAAGAAAGAGAAAACCAAATTCTGATTTTTCATTGGCTTACTTTTGATATTTACACTCATTTACTTAGTTAAATTTATTCCACTCTTAGCCAGCTTGACCATGCATAAAACTCTTTTCTCAAGGTTCCTTTTTTGCAAACCTTCTATAAATTTCTTTGTACATACAGAATTTGTCCCATGCCTTCATTTTTTTCCCTAGTGCTTTAGGACAAATAATCTTTCTTAACAAAACAAAAATATTTCCTTTCTTTATAGCTTCTTTACTGAAAACATACATCTTACTTTCCTTGAATGCAAAGATGTTTTCCTTACTAACTTTTAGTAGCTTTAGTCACATGTGTTAATTAGGTTTCTTAACCCTTACAGACCCTAATTTTTAGTGAAAACCAAGAAGTAGGCAATTATAAACTGTCTTTTGCATTAGTATTCTGTGTCTTGGCAAATTTATAAATACTTTTTACAATTTCTAGAAGAATGCTACTTCATAGTACAATCTTTTAATAAAATGAAAGACTTGTTTGATAATAGACCCAAACATCTTTTAGTCTCTCTGTAATAAGAAGGCAAAAGTAGATAAACTTATATTTAGTAATGAATATCTAATATTTTATCTCATATGGAAATGACCAAGATACTCAATAAATTTCATTTAAGCTAATTTAACAAAACTCTAAGGTTTCAAGTCATCAAAATGTTTTGAAGTTATTTTAAGTACATACACCATAACACATAATTATTGTTAAAATTTCACCCCAAAACTTTTATCTTTTCTCATCCATTTGGTTTACTTGTTTCCAATAATTATATTTAGATTGCCTACAAAAAGTTTATGAGACATTAGACAAAATCGGCTATCATTCTACACTACTTTTTATTAAGATTTTGATAGTTAACAACCTTGTGAAATTACAGTTGTACATTATTATTAGTCATGTTGTAGGTACACCACTTCACCCTTAGTGCCCTCCCCCCACCTCCCCTTTCCCCTGGTAACCACCAATCAGTTCTCTTTGTCTATATGTTAACTACTACCTATGAGTGGAGTCATACAGAGTTTGTCTTTCTCTGTCTGGCTTATTTCACTCAACATAATACCATCAAGGTCTATCCATGTTGTTGTGAAAGGGATGACTTTGCCCTTTTTTTATGGCTGAGTAGTATTCCATTGTATACATATACCCTATCTTTTTTATCCAATCTTCAGTTGCTGGGCACTTAGGTTGCTTCCATGTCTTGGCTGTTGTGAATAATGCTGCCATGAACACAGGGGTGCATGGGATTTTTGGAATTGCTGATTTCAGGTTCTTAAGATAGATACCCAGTAGTGGGATGGCTGGGTCATAAGGTATTTCTAGTTTTAACTTTTTGAGAAATCTCCGTACTGTTTTTCATAGTGGTTGCATCAGTTTGCATTCCCACCAACAGTGTATGAGGGTTCCTTTTTCTTCACAGCCTCTCCAACATTTGTCACTCTTGGTTTTGGATATTTTTGCCATTCTAACAGGTGTAAGGTGATATCTTAGTGTAGTTTTGATTTGCATTTCCCTGATGATTAGTGAGGATGAGCATCTTTTCATGTGTCTATTGGCCATCCGTATATCTTCTCTGGAGAAATGTCTGTTCATGTCCCCTGCCCATTTTTTGATTGGGTTGTTTGATTTTTTGTTGTTGAGCTGTGTGAGTTCTTTATGTATTATGGAGATTAACCCTTTGTCAGATAAATAACTTGTAAATATTTTTTCCCAATTAGTGGGCTGTTTTTTTGTTTCAATCCTGTCTTCCCTTGCCTTGAAGAAGCTCTTTAGTCTGATGAAGTCCCATTTGTTTATTCTTTCTATTGTTTCCCTCATCTGAGGGGTTATGGTGTCCGAAAAGATTCTTTTGAAACTGATGTCAAAGAGTGTACTGCCTATATTCTCTTCTAGAAGACTTATTGTTTCAGACCTAATCTTTAGGTCTTTGATCCATTTTGAGTTTCATTCTACACTATTTTGCTGACAAATTATGGTACATGAGCTTATTTGACTAATAAACCTGAGATGCGAGTCTGCATCATTCCAACACTGATGGCTCAGGGGATATGCCTATTTAAACAAGCTTTTGTTTACCAAAGCTTATTTCATATTATATTAGCTTGAAAGATATTTTGGTTAGTTTCTATTAAATTTAGAGATAACTAATGTAAGCACTTACTTTAAACCAATTAAATAGAGCTTCTTTAGAAATTATGCCACCCAGAGGTAGAAAAATATCACATATATAACATATATAGAGAGACACGCACAAACACACAGACTGATGCAACAGAGATTCTATAGCGTTCATTTAAAAAATTTTCCTTAGATCTTTGGGTAAGGGTGTTTTTGTAGCAGTCTGTATCTCCAAAAGATTCTTCCCCCCACAATCCCCCCTTTTGTTCTCCAGATTTAGGAATCTAGGATAGTCTAGATAATAGATCCCAGAGAGGTCACAAGTTTCTTTGAGAAAAACAGAGGAGGTTACTTACTTATCAAAAGACTGACACACACACACACAATTACATTTTCCTTAATTTGCTTTTTTCCCTCTGGGTGCTTAATTTTATCTTAATTTAGGCAGGAAGGCCTAAAAACTCCTATCAGGCTTTGAAGATCAGCTTCTAACTTGGCCAAATTTCTGATCATGAGTTACTAAATCCTTTCAAATATCTTGTCAGTTTTCGCTGGGACAAACGGTAACTATACCTGGCAGCATTAAACAATTCCACTAATTTTTAATCTTAGTCTCCCCTTAACTATTTAAAGGTAGCAGTTTCCCAGAAAAATCTCTCAGGGTCTTATTAACCCTGAGAGGGGCTCATGTCGTGTCCTCGTTTGAAGGGAGGTTATGAGGGTGCCCTTAAAGCCATGATTTAATAAATGCACTTCTTAAGTGATCTTACTTAACTGGAGCATTCCATCTAATGGCCAAAGTACAAGTTTTGGAGGCTCAAAGGAGCCCCAAAGTGGCTACTGTAATTTTAAATTATCCCAGGTTATCTTGATCCAAGGATCCAACCATTTACAGTTGTCTCCATTTTGTTAAGCACTTGCAAGTATCTGCTCCACCAAATGTATTGTACATGAAGTCAGTCAGAATTCCAGGGGAGGCTGCCTTTTGGGAGCTGGTCAGCTTTTAGAAGTGTGACTTTCCATTTTCTTTTAGTATGGTTTTACTACAAAGTCTGAACAACTTCTAAGGACCTATTAAACAATTTGTTCAGACTTTATAGAGAAAATTTCTTCCAATTTAAAGTCAAATTAAACAGGCCAGCCTGCTCTGTTCATTCCAAAGTTCCCCCTAGGCTCCCCTGGCTTAGGAAATTCCTCCTATGTTTCTCTTGCCTAGGGAATTCCCCATAGATTCCTCTTACCTAGGAAATGTACCAGCAGTCCCTTAAGATGCCTTGTCTTAAGACTTGAAACAGCTCAATTAGGAGTCAGGACCTACAGCTTAAATAAAGATGTCCAGGCTTCAAGAAAACTTACAAGGGCCACCTGAACTGTGTAGTGAAGCCAGAAGAGCTCAATGGGCCATAGTGGTACCAAGCAACAGTTCAAAGTGTATTCCAGGTGGTCTCCAGTGGGTTTCTCAGAAATCTTGCCTCACTATGCCAAGAAATGTCAATGCAAAATAACCAATAACCATTCTATAGATAAAAGAAATAAGGAGAGTTATACTTGAGCCAGAGTGAGGATTATAACCCACCAAGGCCTTAGAAAACATTCCAGAGAAGGATCGTTTTCATTACAGTCTTGTTTCTTTTTAGAACAAAGAACATACATATTAAACACACCTAGGATACATTTTCATCAAACTTTCAAAGAGGTATTCAGTTGCAAATTAGCAGGTCAACTTGACCCTGAGGTCAGGAAAGGGACTAATCTGGGCATTAACAATAGGGCATAGGAGGGGAAGTATGCATTCTTATCTTGAGATTGCATTCCCTAATTTAATGTTTAAAGCAGAAATACAATGTATGTTTGATAGGCCACAAGTCAGGTTTCTTTAGTTCAAGCTGAATCAGTTTTGAACAAAAATAGTTACCTCATATACCTCAATATGTGAAAATCTCTTGTTAGAACTAATGGGAACAAAATAACAACTAGTGAAGTAGGAATTCAGATGAAAGCTGTGAAAGCTTTCACTGTTGTAGTGTTTTGTCCTAATATTCCATCTGCTAAATGAAGTTGCAGGGAATTATATGAAATATAGTGGATTAGAGAGCATCTGTGCACAGGATGTCTTGAATTAACAGTGAGCTTTGCATTAGACCCCTTTAACTATGTAACCTAGCGTCAACAGTAAAATGTAGGCTTTCTCCACTTCTTCAGTTTTATTCAAATGGAGAAATATGTTAAATTATATAGGGTTTTCTCCATAGCCCCTGGGGTTGTAAAATTATATAGGAAAGAGAGAGAAAGGGAGGGAGGGAAGGAAGTAGGGAGGGAAAGAGAGGAAGAAAACAAGGAAGTTTCAGTAAAACGGACATTTATGATGATTTTTGAGTGTTAAATTTTATATCATTTGATTGAATTTTAACTCTGTCTTTCTGACTATCATGCCTTCCCATGGCTTTATTTTCTTCTTCAGGATTATATCTTTTGTGGACCCCAGAGCTCTTGCTGCTTTCCTTCTCTTTCTAAGTCTTCTTCCATCTTCCTCACAGCTGGTGCTCCCCACCCAGCTTCTGGGGCAGATCATCCCCTGAAGCCTGAGAGCCGAGCCTCCTCTCTCTCTGGGTCCCCCCTTTCTAGAAATTGGGGAGTCTGACTGGGCTTCTGTTTAACCCTTCCCTAGCAAGAAGTCCCTGCTCTGCTAACCCCTGAAAGCACTGGCTTCCCCTTTCCCTGGAGAGGGAAGTTGGAGGATGAGACTACAAGACCTGCTCAGATCCTGGGGATCAAAGTCCTGGGAGAGAGGAGCCCTGGGGAGGACAGGGAAAGGGTGGGATAGCTGATGGGCAGCTCCTGCAGGAGAGAAGCTCTGGGTGGGAAGAGAGGAGATCCAGGTTCCAGGTCTGGCTCCGCCCTGTGTGATCCAGGACATGGTCATCCATCAAGGGGCCTCCCGCCCTGTGAAAGGAGGGGCCTGTTCAAATTCCCTCTAAGTCCCCTCCCAGCTATGACATGCTGAGATTTATGCATCCACCCAAACAGGACTCTCCTGTGGCTACTTCAAGGTCTCCCTCTGTCTCTTCATCTCGTCTTGTCCCATTCCTGTGGCCTAAGAGGGATTGCCAGCTGGTAAACCTGTTTAGAGCACCTTCAAAGAGAAGACCCCTGGCAGTCCCTGTGGTCACTTCCTCAGCCCTCCAAGGAGAGAGGGAATCCTCCTCTTCAAGCCTCTTCTTTGGGATCCAGCCTGGCCCTCTGTTTTCTCTCTCTCTGCTCCTGAGAGGAGTCTCAAGGCCAACTGGAAGGACATCATCTTCTTCCCCCAGTGTGTGGGACTACATCTGCAAACCCTGCTCAGGAAAGC
>NW_025798963.1:0-12703 GCF_021613505.1 Equus quagga
GCTTTCCTGAGCAGGGTTTGCAGATGTAGTCCCACACACTGGGGGAAGAAGATGATGTCCTTCCAGGTGGCATTGAGACTCCTCTCAGGAGCAGAGAGAGAGAAAACAGAGGGCCAGGCTGGATCACAAAGAAGAGGCTTGAAGAGGAGGATTCCCTCTCTCCTTGGGGGGCTGAGGAAGTGACCACAGGGACTGCCAGGGGTCTTCTCTTTGAAGGTGCTCTAAACAGGTTTACCAGCTGGCAATCCCTCTTAGGCCACAGGAATGGGACAAGACGAGATGAAGAGACAGAGGGAGACCTTGAAGTAGCCACAGGAGAGTCCTGTTTGGGTGGATGCATAAATCTCAGCATGTCATAGCTGGGAGGGGACTTAGAGGGAATTTGAACAGGCCCCTCCTTTCACAGGGCGGGAGGCCCCTTGATGGATGACCATGTCCTGGATCACACAGGGCGGAGCCAGACCTGGAACCTGGATCTCCTCTCTTCCCACCCAGAGCTTCTCTCCTGCAGGAGCTGCCCATCAGCTCTCCCACCCTTTCCCTGTCCTCCCCAGGGCTCCTCTCTCCCAGGACTTTGATCCCCAGGATCTGAGCAGGTCTTGTAGTCTCATCCTCCAACTTCCCTCTCCAGGGAAAGGGGAAGCCAGTGCTTTCAGGGGTTAGCAGAGCAGGGACTTCTTGCTAGGGAAGGGTTAAACAGAAGCCCAGTCAGACTCCCCAATTTCTAGAAAGGGGGGACCCAGAGAGAGAGGAGGCTCGGCTCTCAGGCTTCAGGGGATGATCTGCCCCAGAAGCTGGGTGGGGAGCACCAGCTGTGAGGAAGATGGAAGAAGACTTAGAAAGAGAAGGAAAGCAGCAAGAGCTCTGGGGTCCACAAAAGATATAATCCTGAAGAAGAAAATAAAGCCATGGGAAGGCATGATAGTCAGAAAGACAGAGTTAAAATTCAATCAAATGATATAAAATTTAACACTCAAAAATCATCATAAATGTCCATTTTTGTGATACTTCCTGTTTTTCTTCCTCTCTTTTCCTCCCTACTTCCTTCCCTCCCTCCCTTTCTCCCTCTTTTCTATATAATTTTACAACCCCAGGGGCAATGGAGAAAACCCTATATAATTTAATATATTTCTCCATTTGAATAAAACTGAAGAAGTGGAGAAAGCCTACATTTTACTGTTGACACTGGGTTACATAGTTAAAGGGGTCTAATGCAAAGCTCACTGTTAATTCAAGACATCCTGTGCACAGATGCCCTCTAATCCACTATATTTCATATAATTCCCTGCAACTTCATTTAGCAGATGGAATATTAGGACAAAACACAACAGTGAAAGCTTTCACAGCTTTCATCTGAATTCCTACTTCACTAGTTGTTATTTTGTTCCCATTAGTTCTAACAAGAGATTTTCACATATTGAGGTATATGAAGTAACTATTTTGGTTCAAAACTGATTCAGCTTGAACTAAAGAAACCTGATTTGTGGCCTATTAAACATACATTGTATTTCTGCTTTAAACATTAAATTAGGGAATGCAATCTCAAGATAAGAATGCATACTTCCCCTCCTATGCCCTATTGTTAATGCCCAGATTAGTCCCTTTCCTGACCTCAGGGTCAAGTTGACCTGCTAATTTGCAACTAAATGCCTCTTTGAAATTTTGATGAAAATGTATCCTGGGTGTGTTTAATATGTATGTTCTTTGTTCTAAAAAGATACAAGACTGTAATGAAAACGATCCTTCTCTGGAATGCTTTCTAAGGCCTTGGTGGGATATAATCCTCACTCTGGCTCAAGTATAACTCATCTTATTTCTTTTATCTATAGAATGGTTATTGGTTATTTTGCATTGACATTTCTTGGCATAGTGAGGCAAGATTTCTGAGAAACCCACTGGAGACCACCTGGAATACACTTTGAACTGTTGCTTGGTACCACTATGGCCCATTGAGCTCTTCTGGCTTCACTACACAGTTCAGGTGGCCCTTGTAAGTTTTCTTGAAGCCTGGACATCTTTATTTAAGCTGTAGGTCCTGACTCCTAATTGAGCTGTTTCAAGTCTTAAGACAAGGCATCTTAAGGGACTGCTGGTACATTTCCTAGGTAAGAGGAATCTATGGGGAATTCCCTAGGCAAGAGAAACATAGGAGGAATTTCCTAAGCCAGGGGAGCCTAGGGGGAACTTTGGAATGAACAGAGCAGGCTGGCCTGTTTAATTTGACTTTAAATTGGAAGAAATTTTCTCTATAAAGTCTGAACAAATTGTTTAATAGGTCCTTAGAAGTTGTTCAGACTTTGTAGTAAAACCATACTAAAAGAAAATGGAAAGTCACACTTCTAAAAGCTGACCAGCTCCCAAAAGGCAGCCTCCCCTGGAATTCTGACTGACTTCATGTACAATACATTTGGTGGAGCAGATACTTGCAAGTGCTTAACAAAATGGAGACAACTGTAAATGGTTGGATCCTTGGATCAAGATAACCTGGGATAATTTAAAATTACAGTAGCCACTTTGGGGCTCCTTTGAGCCTCCAAAACTTGTACTTTGGCCATTAGATGGAATGCTCCAGTTAAGTAAGATCACTTAAGAAGTGCATTTATTAAATCATGGCTTTAAGGGCACCCTCATAACCTCCCTTCAAACGAGGACACGACATGAGCCCCTCTCAGGGTTAATAAGACCCTGAGAGATTTTTCTGGGAAACTGCTACCTTTAAATAGTTAAGGGGAGACTAAGATTAAAAATTAGTGGAATTGTTTAATGCTGCCAGGTATAGTTACCGTTTGTCCCAGCGAAAACTGACAAGATATTTGAAAGGATTTAGTAACTCATGATCAGAAATTTGGCCAAGTTAGAAGCTGATCTTCAAAGCCTGATAGGAGTTTTTAGGCCTTCTTGCCTAAATTAAGATAAAATTAAGCACCCAGAGGGAAAAAAGCAAATTAAGGAAAATGTAATTGTGTGTGTGTGTGTCAGTCTTTTGATAAGTAAGTAACCTCCTCTGTTTTTCTCAAAGAAACTTGTGACCTCTCTGGGATCTATTATCTAGACTATCCTAGATTCCTAAATCTGGAGAACAAAAGGGGGGATTGTGGGGGGAAGAATCTTTTGGAGATACAGACTGCTACAAAAACACCCTTACCCAAAGATCTAAGGAAAATTTTTTAAATGAACGCTATAGAATCTCTGTTGCATCAGTCTGTGTGTTTGTGCGTGTCTCTCTATATATGTTATATATGTGATATTTTTCTACCTCTGGGTGGCATAATTTCTAAAGAAGCTCTATTTAATTGGTTTAAAGTAAGTGCTTACATTAGTTATCTCTAAATTTAATAGAAACTAACCAAAATATCTTTCAAGCTAATATAATATGAAATAAGCTTTGGTAAACAAAAGCTTGTTTAAATAGGCATATCCCCTGAGCCATCAGTGTTGGAATGATGCAGACTCGCATCTCAGGTTTATTAGTCAAATAAGCTCATGTACCATAATTTGTCAGCAAAATAGTGTAGAATGAAACTCAAAATGGATCAAAGACCTAAAGATTAGGTCTGAAACAATAAGTCTTCTAGAAGAGAATATAGGCAGTACACTCTTTGACATCAGTTTCAAAAGAATCTTTTCGGACACCATAACCCCTCAGATGAGGGAAACAATAGAAAGAATAAACAAATGGGACTTCATCAGACTAAAGAGCTTCTTCAAGGCAAGGGAAGATAGGATTGAAACAAAAAAACAGCCCACTAATTGGGAAAAAATATTTACAAGTTATTTATCTGACAAAGGGTTAATCTCCATAATACATAAAGAACTCACACAGCTCAACAACAAAAAATCAAACAACCCAATCAAAAAATGGGCAGGGGACATGAACAGACATTTCTCCAGAGAAGATATACGGATGGCCAATAGACACATGAAAAGATGCTCATCCTCACTAATCATCAGGGAAATGCAAATCAAAACTACACTAAGATATCACCTTACACCTGTTAGAATGGCAAAAATATCCAAAACCAAGAGTGACAAATGTTGGAGAGGCTGTGAAGAAAAAGGAACCCTCATACACTGTTGGTGGGAATGCAAACTGATGCAACCACTATGAAAAACAGTACGGAGATTTCTCAAAAAGTTAAAACTAGAAATACCTTATGACCCAGCCATCCCACTACTGGGTATCTATCTTAAGAACCTGAAATCAGCAATTCCAAAAATCCCATGCACCCCTGTGTTCATGGCAGCATTATTCACAACAGCCAAGACATGGAAGCAACCTAAGTGCCCAGCAACTGAAGATTGGATAAAAAAGATAGGGTATATGTATACAATGGAATACTACTCAGCCATAAAAAAAGGGCAAAGTCATCCCTTTCACAACAACATGGATAGACCTTGATGGTATTATGTTGAGTGAAATAAGCCAGACAGAGAAAGACAAACTCTGTATGACTCCACTCATAGGTAGTAGTTAACATATAGACAAAGAGAACTGATTGGTGGTTACCAGGGGAAAGGGGAGGTGGGGGGAGGGCACTAAGGGTGAAGTGGTGTACCTACAACATGACTAATAATAATGTACAACTGCAATTTCACAAGGTTGTTAACTATCAAAATCTTAATAAAAAGTAGTGTAGAATGATAGCTGATTTTGTCTAATGTCTCATAAACTTTTTGTAGGCAATCTAAATATAATTATTGGAAACAGGTAAACCAAATGGATGAGAAAAGATAAAAGTTTTGGGGTGAAATTTTAACAATAATTATGTGTTATGGTGTATGTACTTAAAATAACTTCAAAACATTTTGATGACTTGAAACCTTAGAGTTTTGTTAAATTAGCTTAAATGATAGAAATTTCTTGAGTATCTAGGTCATTTCCATATGAGATAAAATATTAGATATTCAATACTAAATATAAGTTTATCTACTTTTGCCTTCTTATTACAGAGAGACTAAAAGATGTTTGGGTCTATTATCAAACAAGTCTTTCATTTTATTAAAAGATTGTACTATGAAGTAGCATTCTTCTAGAAATTGTAAAAAGTATTTATAAATTTGCCAAGACACAGAATACTAATGCAAAAGACAGTTTATAATTGCCTACTTCTTGGTTTTCACTAAAAATTAGGGTCTGTAAGGGTTAAGAAACCTAATTAACACATGTGACTAAAGCTACTAAAAGTTAGTAAGGAAAACATCTTTGCATTCAAGGAAAGTAAGATGTATGTTTTCAGTAAAGAAGCTATAAAGAAAGGAAATATTTTTGTTTTGTTAAGAAAGATTATTTGTCCTAAAGCACTAGGGAAAAAAATGAAGGCATGGGACAAATTCTGAATGTACAAAGAAATTTATAGAAGGTTTGCAAAAAAGGAACCTTGAGAAAAGAGTTTTATGCATGGTCAAGCTGGCTAAGAGTGGAATAAATTTAACTAAGTAAATGAGTGTAAATATCAAAAGTAAGCCAATGAAAAATCAGAATTTGGTTTTCTCTTTCTTGAAAGGCTAATTTTCCTGAACTTTTAGTCTGCTGTTGATAATAAGATTATAAAGGGTATTTCCTTATTTATTTTGAGCACCTCAGTGCTCAAAAGAAGTCTACCTAAAAAACAGACATTCTATGTTTTGTCAAAATAATTTCCTATGTTCTAAAAGGCTGAAATACCTCTGTTGAAGGATCTAAGGTGTTTTTTTAACTGTTTGTCTTTAAAATCTGTTGCACTGGGGCCAGCCTGATGGCACAGCGATTAAGTATGCATGTGCCGCTTGGCAGCCCAAGGTTCGCTGGTTCGGATCTTAGGTGCGGACATGTCATCGCTTGGCAAGCCATGCTGTGGTAGGTATCCCACATAGAAAGTAGAGGAAGATAGGCACAATGTTAGCTCAGGGCCAGTCTTCCTCAGCAAAAAAAGGAGTATTGGTAGCAGTTAGCTCAGGGCTAATCTTCCTCAAAAAGAAAAAAATCTGTGGTGCTTTGGTTAAGTGGATAACTAAGTATTATTTCACAGCAACCAGTGTTTCAGAGCAACACAAAATCAGCAAAACACCTGATCTTATTTGATCACATTTTAAAACCTTTTGATATTTTTGACAAGCTTCTCCCAAAACTCAGATCTTAAATGAAGTCTTTGTTTTGACCTGAAATAAATTGTTTCTTTGAGAATTTTCAAAGGACCCCTGGGACTGCTTGAAGAAATTTGTCCTCCCTGTAAAGGGGGAGATACTGAACTAATTAGGCTTGTTTGATATGCTAAATTGCATGGGTAGCATTAAGTGATGACAAACCTTTTCAGGTTACATTTCATAGGCAAATATTATTCATTATCTTAACCCTGCTACCTTGCTTCCAGCACCAGAGGAGGAAACAATCATAACAGCACTATATTATCTGATGTGGTTTACAGATGGGTCTTACCTAAAGGATAAGCAAGGACATTATCAAGCAGGATATGCTGTCCAGCCTCAAGAATGCCCACTACTTTCTATTAACTCTGCTAACCCAGTCAAAGATTTCCTTCTCCAGGCTCACGAAATTGCCATGGAAGAAGAGACACAGAGGTGGCAACAAAAGGGGGAATTTTTGACACCACCACACAGATGTGGTTCCGGTTTGATAACAAACCACAGTGCCTACTGGAGCACAATTTCCACTGCATCATGATATGCATCAATTTCCCATTGAGCACCTTAAAAGATGATTTTGTGGGGAAAACAATAGTTTTTGAAACTTTCTCCCACAGTGGTTCATAAAGCATATGCTCATTGTATTATATGCCCTAAATATAAGCCCAGGAAAACCCTTCATGGGTCAAATGGTCACTTTTCCCTTCCTAAGGGACCCTTTGAGGTATGGCAATTGAACTTTGTTCAAACACGACCATCTCATGGGTATAATTATCTTATTAATGACCTATTTATTTTCATATTGGGTTGAGGCCTTTCCCTGAAGAAGAGCAGTAGCTTTAGTAGTAGGTACATTATTGGAAGGAATGATTCTGTTTGGGGAATTCCTACTGAGTTACCCAGTGACCAGAAAACTCATTTCACTGGACAAATAATTAAATCTATTTGTAACATTTGGCCAATAATGCAACATTTTAACTAACAGTATAATCAAAACTCAATTGGCAAAGATTTCAAACATTTAATCTCTCATGGCCAAAAGCTCTTCAGCCAGTACTTCTCAGTCTTGGATCTACACCTTTTGGTAAATATCAATTGTCTCCTTTTGAAGTAATAACAGGACAGGTTATGTAATCAGATTAGGAAATGTATGAACCAACTTTGCTTAAGGGTGATATATTACATTGTTGTCAGTGTCTCACTGAGGTGCTTAAAAGAAATGAAAGCTTAGTAGCTGATTTCTTTTACAGAGAGCTCCTGAGAGATGAAGACCTTAAGGATCATGGACTATGACCTGGAGAACTTATTTACTGGAAGAAGCATCAAATAAAAGAGTTTCAGCAGTTCCTTTGGAAAGAACCATAACAGGTAATTTTAACCAGTCCTTGTGCTGCAGAAATAAAGGGCATAGACTCATGGGTTCACATCTGTCATTAAAAAAAGGCTCTTCTGCCTGAGTGAATTTCAACTCCTGTTTCTGACACCTGACTTCAACTGACCAAGATGAATACCTCCAAACCAGGATGAGAAGAAGATGGGATCTGTTGTAGACACCTGTCGCAAGACTCTGGACCACACCTGTATTCCCAACCTTCTATCTCATCATTTAAACCCTTGTAATGCTGAAATCACATACCCATTTTATAATTGTTCCATTTAAGGCTTTCATAATACTATCATACTCAAAGAAAGTGATTGGTTTGGAACAGACTGGTCTTGAAGGCCAGGCATTTATTAGGTGGCTCCTAATGGAACTCAATGGTTATGTGGAACAAATCTCTGGCCTTGGCTACCACCCAGATGGCTAGGGCATTGCACCCTGGTTTTCCCTTGGATGCAGAGAGGGACTTGCCCTGAACCAACAATAATTGCCAATCTTCTTTCCTTAAGGACAGTTGGGCTCATTCATTGTTTCCCTGATATGGCCACCTAGTGGCTATATTTGCTCTTTCTTTGGGGCTAGAAGATGTCTTATCACATATAGAAGCCCAGACTAAATTTACTCAACAAGCCCTTAATGATAGTCAAGCAGGAATATCCTTATTAAATACTGAAGTGTCTTTAATGAGAAAGGCTGCCCTTTAAAATAAAATGGCTTTAGATATTTCAACTGCATCCCAAGGTGGTATG
Source organism: Equus quagga (assembly GCF_021613505.1). Lineage (NCBI taxonomy): Eukaryota > Metazoa > Chordata > Mammalia > Perissodactyla > Equidae > Equus > Equus quagga. The sequence goes on from NW_025798963.1 coordinate 8,254, forward strand.
TGTGTAATCATTCAAACTAAATGCTATGCTTTTATATCTGATGAAGCTTACAAAGTGTCATCTCTGTTACACCACATGAAAAATTAGGTGAATGCCCTAAGGGTCCCTACACCAAGCCTTGATTTGTTTAGTTGTCTCCTTTCCAGTATTGTCTCACTTTTGCAATCTGGATTGTAATTCCTATTTCTACAACTCCTTTTTTTTTTTGAGGAAGATTAGCCCTGAGCTAACATCTGTTGCCAATCCTCCTCTTTTTTGCTGAGGAAGATTGGCCCTGTGCTAACATCTGTGCCCATATTCCTCTACTTTTTATATGTGGGACGCCTACCACAGCATGGCTTGACAAGCAGTGCCATGTCCACACCCAGGATTCAAACTGGCAAATCCTGGGCCGCAAAAGCTGGCTCTTCTACTACTCCTTAGAATTCTTGTATTAGTCATAATATTCTAACTAATTATTTTTTTTCTTTGCTCAGTGTTGTAAGACTGGCATGCAGGCTAGAGTAATGACTGCTCGACAAATTGAGATGGTTGATCAATCTTACAACTCTGAACAAATTTCCTTTTCTTATTAAGACTATGCCTAAGTATTCATTTTTAAGTGAATCATTCTAAGTATTTGATTGCCTGTTCAATAATTGTTTTAAACAATGTAACTATCGGAAGTCATGTAAAGCACATGTGCAATGTTTGTGTGATAATCTAAAAATAGTTGACAAGTTACATATCCTATGAAATGCTTCCCCTATTAATATGTATGTCTATGCTTGTCCACTATATCTGAACTTTTCCCCCCAACACGGATAACTGGGAAAACTGATGAAATAAAAACCTAGCACCAAGGGACATGATGGACCCAGGGCAGGCAGCAACTACACTGGCACCGAGGGACAATATTTTGGTCAGCAATGCTTTCTATTGAAAGATTATTGATCAAAAGGGGAAAATGAGAAGAGATTTTCACATACTGAGGTATATCTGGTAACTATTTGGGTTCAAAACTGATTCAGCTTGAACAAAAGAAGCCTGACTTGTGGCCTATACATGCATTGTACTTCTGATTTAAACAATAAAGAATGCAATCTCAAGATAGGAATGCATCCTTCCTCTCCTATGACCTATTGGCAATGCCCAGATTAGTCCCTTTCCTGACATTAGAGTTGTGTTGACCTACTAATTTGCAACTAAACACCTCTCTGAAACTTTGATGAAAATGTATCGTGGGTGTGTTTAATGGATGTTCTTTCTTCTAAAAAGATATAAGACTGTACTGAAAATGATGCTTCTCTGGAACTCTTTCTAAAGCCTTCCCTGATTATAATGCTCACTCTGGCTCAAGTCAAACTCACCTTATTTCTCTTATCTATAGAATGGTTATTGGCTATTTTGCACTGACAGTTCTTTATTTAATCTCATTATACATAAACACAAATCTCAAAGTCATAAATGAGATACTCAGCCTTCCATAAGACAGTCTTTCTTTCAATTCTCTTTCTGCTTAACCCTTCCCCATGTCTACTTCCCTCTCCTCAGTTTCCTCCTCAAGATTGTCCTCTCCAGGAATCCATTTTAGCAGTCTGCTGCTTCCTTCCACATTTTCTCCATTTATAAATGTGTGGCTACAGAGATATCCTTAAATTTTGAAGGCTCCCGTTCACTTACAAAATTAGAATTTCATCATAGTCAGTGTCCTGTATCTTGCTCATGGAAATTCATGCATCTGAGTTCATGGAAACTGGAAATCCCATCGAGACAACTGGTACATTTGCTTTTTTATCCTCCATGTTATTCCATGGTACACATATTCCTCACTTTGTTCAATCGTTCCTGAACTGATGTGCATCTTCTTTGTTTCCAGGGTTTTTGTCTAAAACAGTGCCTTCAGTCTGGCAGTAGGAGTTGCAACCCACAGGGATGAAAAAGGGCTTCCTCCTAGAGGATCACTTTACTCAAAGATAAATACTTCTTACCTTTTTATTTCTTTTTGAGGAAGACTTGCCCTGAGCTAACATCTGTGCCCATCTTCCTCTATTTTATGTGGGACGCCCGCCACAGCATGGCTTGATAAGTGGTGTGTAGGTCCGCACCTAGCATCTGAACTGGTAAACCCTGGACCACCGAAGCTGAACATGCGAACTTAACCTGTGCACCACTGGGCTGGCCCCACTTCTTAACTTTTTCAGATGAAAACTATAGTGGAATGCAAAATTGACAAGTAATCTTAAGTTAAATGTGAGACTCTCTCCTTGGTGCTTAGAGCTGAGCCCCAAACACAGGTTGAGTGTGTTTATTCACTCTCCTTTTTCAGAGGAGAAGCCCAGACTAGAGCTGATTCCTCCAACTCAGACATAGGAGTGCTATGTCAGCCCCCTCCTCCACGTGACACTTGAAGAGGCCGTCAGATCTCCTCTGAGTTCCAGGCCAAGAGTGCCTGGTTCCCACTCTCTCGGTCCCCAGGAGACATTTCTTTGTCTGTCTCCATCCCTCTCCCCAGGCAGCTCCAGGTTCTCCTGCCTTACTGCTATAGCAGCAGAAGTGGCCTCACCTCCACGTTAATGGTCTCTTAATGCACCAAGGCTGCTCTAGCTCAGGGTTCCCAGACTCCCCACAACCAAAAGGCCATTTGTTCTTTCTGTTCACCCCTGGACTCTAAACCAAAAGCAGTGCATTTGCTAAATTATAAGATTTATTTTGTCTTTTTGTTCACCAAAGACATAAAACAGGAAAGGAAGACCCTGCCTCTCTGTTCCTTCCAACTGTCCCCCTCCCAGGAGCCCGGACAACTCACTGAGGAGGAGGCTGATGATTCCCAGGAGCCAAGCGGCCCAGCAGAGGTGGCGGTCTTCTGAACAGGGCTCCATCTCAGTCTGCCTGCCAGCCTGTTCAGTTGCAGTGAAAACATCTAAGAGGCAGAGACAAAAGAAGATGAAAAGCTTCACTCAGAGAAGCCCCTTATGCACTTCCCCACCCCAAGGGCGGAGCTAAATATTTTTTATAGGATGGCAGCCCAATAGTCAAGAGTAACTCATTCAGCTCTTTCATATCATCCCCAGCACCTACAGTAGGACCTTGATCATGAGTGCAGAATAAATTATAAACAGCCTCACTCTATGATATGCCAGGCCCTGTGTTGGAGAGACCCCTCCCTGTGGCAGTGATCTCACCCTTTCCACCCCTACAGCTGCTCAAAACCCGTACCAGCTTCTCTGGGTTAACAGCCTGCCCCAGGCAGCCCTGCCCACCAAGGCCAGCCTATGGTCAGCTCAGAGGTCACTCTATTACAGCCAGGCTGGACTAAGCCTTTCATGTCCTCTGTTCCTATGCTGTTTAATGAGTCAAACTTCCATTCAGATTTTCCACAAATTTCAACTATCAGTTGCCTAAATAAGAAGCTCTGAGCCAAAAAGCTTTTTGTAGGAAACATCAAATCCCTACACCCCCAAAGCACATGTTGCCATTTGCCTATTGCTTGCACCTACACGGCTTTCTCACCTGTCACCAGTGCTAGTGATGCTCCCCACGCAGGACAAAGCCAAACCCCCAGTGAAACTGATAGGCTCTGAGCTGCACCAAAACCAAGTATTTCCTTTTAAGCCTCTGCCAGCTCTGCTCCTGCCATCACAGAGTGGCAGGGGTGGACATCTGCACACTCCCCCTGGCCACAGCCTCAGGTGCCTCAGACTCACCATCATCTACTGAGGGTCAAGCCCTGGACCCTTTTCCCCAGACTGGATACTCTGCAACATCCAAGAACTCTTGCCTCCTGTAACCTAGAAGAGCAGCACTATCTTGCTAACCCCAGGGCAGTGCCTCCTTCTCCTCCCCACTGAGGCTTCCCCCTCAGCTGCCCAGATAGCACACCCCAAGACTGGAGCTGCAGCACTGGCCCCATGACCATGCACTCAAGGTAGTCAGGGCATTGTGTACTAAGCCCATTTATGGATGTGAAACCCGAGTCCTAAGGGATTGTACAACCTGTGAAAGGTCACACAATAAATCAAGAGCCAGGGTCCAGACTCTTAATAAACTCTGGAAAAAAGTCCCCAACATGACAGTTGTGGTCCAGTCCTACTACATGGCCTCAAGTAAGTGATCCGATTCCAGTCAGTGCATCCCCTAAACTGCTCTTCAGCATCCCAGACAAGAGAACATTCAACACTGGCTTGGTTCCCCACAACCCCACCTAGTAATGAGGAAATTACTTCAAAGACTGTCCATGAGTCCTATGGTCAGAAACTTCCTGTATGGAGTGAAAATCTGGGCAGCTCCTCCAATGGTCACTCTCAGGGTGATGGGTTAGGAGGTCTCTTAGGTCCCCCTCCCCTATGTCCCTACACCTCTTATGAGAGCACTCTTCATGTGAGAATGGTTGAGTTACAAAAAGCAATTGCTCAAGGGGCATGGGGAGGTGGAGCCTAGAGAGAGGGAACCAGCAATGTAGGCACAGGCC
>NW_025798964.1:0-12699 GCF_021613505.1 Equus quagga
GGCCTGTGCCTACATTGCTGGTTCCCTCTCTCTAGGCTCCACCTCCCCATGCCCCTTGAGCAATTGCTTTTTGTAACTCAACCATTCTCACATGAAGAGTGCTCTCATAAGAGGTGTAGGGACATAGGGGAGGGGGACCTAAGAGACCTCCTAACCCATCACCCTGAGAGTGACCATTGGAGGAGCTGCCCAGATTTTCACTCCATACAGGAAGTTTCTGACCATAGGACTCATGGACAGTCTTTGAAGTAATTTCCTCATTACTAGGTGGGGTTGTGGGGAACCAAGCCAGTGTTGAATGTTCTCTTGTCTGGGATGCTGAAGAGCAGTTTAGGGGATGCACTGACTGGAATCGGATCACTTACTTGAGGCCATGTAGTAGGACTGGACCACAACTGTCATGTTGGGGACTTTTTTCCAGAGTTTATTAAGAGTCTGGACCCTGGCTCTTGATTTATTGTGTGACCTTTCACAGGTTGTACAATCCCTTAGGACTCGGGTTTCACATCCATAAATGGGCTTAGTACACAATGCCCTGACTACCTTGAGTGCATGGTCATGGGGCCAGTGCTGCAGCTCCAGTCTTGGGGTGTGCTATCTGGGCAGCTGAGGGGGAAGCCTCAGTGGGGAGGAGAAGGAGGCACTGCCCTGGGGTTAGCAAGATAGTGCTGCTCTTCTAGGTTACAGGAGGCAAGAGTTCTTGGATGTTGCAGAGTATCCAGTCTGGGGAAAAGGGTCCAGGGCTTGACCCTCAGTAGATGATGGTGAGTCTGAGGCACCTGAGGCTGTGGCCAGGGGGAGTGTGCAGATGTCCACCCCTGCCACTCTGTGATGGCAGGAGCAGAGCTGGCAGAGGCTTAAAAGGAAATACTTGGTTTTGGTGCAGCTCAGAGCCTATCAGTTTCACTGGGGGTTTGGCTTTGTCCTGCGTGGGGAGCATCACTAGCACTGGTGACAGGTGAGAAAGCCGTGTAGGTGCAAGCAATAGGCAAATGGCAACATGTGCTTTGGGGGTGTAGGGATTTGATGTTTCCTACAAAAAGCTTTTTGGCTCAGAGCTTCTTATTTAGGCAACTGATAGTTGAAATTTGTGGAAAATCTGAATGGAAGTTTGACTCATTAAACAGCATAGGAACAGAGGACATGAAAGGCTTAGTCCAGCCTGGCTGTAATAGAGTGACCTCTGAGCTGACCATAGGCTGGCCTTGGTGGGCAGGGCTGCCTGGGGCAGGCTGTTAACCCAGAGAAGCTGGTACGGGTTTTGAGCAGCTGTAGGGGTGGAAAGGGTGAGATCACTGCCACAGGGAGGGGTCTCTCCAACACAGGGCCTGGCATATCATAGAGTGAGGCTGTTTATAATTTATTCTGCACTCATGATCAAGGTCCTACTGTAGGTGCTGGGGATGATATGAAAGAGCTGAATGAGTTACTCTTGACTATTGGGCTGCCATCCTATAAAAAATATTTAGCTCCGCCCTTGGGGTGGGGAAGTGCATAAGGGGCTTCTCTGAGTGAAGCTTTTCATCTTCTTTTGTCTCTGCCTCTTAGATGTTTTCACTGCAACTGAACAGGCTGGCAGGCAGACTGAGATGGAGCCCTGTTCAGAAGACCGCCACCTCTGCTGGGCCGCTTGGCTCCTGGGAATCATCAGCCTCCTCCTCAGTGAGTTGTCCGGGCTCCTGGGAGGGGGACAGTTGGAAGGAACAGAGAGGCAGGGTCTTCCTTTCCTGTTTTATGTCTTTGGTGAACAAAAAGACAAAATAAATCTTATAATTTAGCAAATGCACTGCTTTTGGTTTAGAGTCCAGGGGTGAACAGAAAGAACAAATGGCCTTTTGGTTGTGGGGAGTCTGGGAACCCTGAGCTAGAGCAGCCTTGGTGCATTAAGAGACCATTAACGTGGAGGTGAGGCCACTTCTGCTGCTATAGCAGTAAGGCAGGAGAACCTGGAGCTGCCTGGGGAGAGGGATGGAGACAGACAAAGAAATGTCTCCTGGGGACCGAGAGAGTGGGAACCAGGCACTCTTGGCCTGGAACTCAGAGGAGATCTGACGGCCTCTTCAAGTGTCACGTGGAGGAGGGGGCTGACATAGCACTCCTATGTCTGAGCTGGAGGAATCAGCTCTAGTCTGGGCTTCTCCTCTGAAAAAGGAGAGTGAATAAACACACTCAACCTGTGTTTGGGGCTCAGCTCTAAGCACCAAGGAGAGAGTCTCACATTTAACTTAAGATTACTTGTCAATTTTGCATTCCACTATAGTTTTCATCTGAAAAAGTTAAGAAGTGGGGCCAGCCCAGTGGTGCACAGGTTAAGTTCGCATGTTCAGCTTCGGTGGTCCAGGGTTTACCAGTTCAGATGCTAGGTGCGGACCTACACACCACTTATCAAGCCATGCTGTGGCGGGCGTCCCACATAAAATAGAGGAAGATGGGCACAGATGTTAGCTCAGGGCAAGTCTTCCTCAAAAAGAAATAAAAAGGTAAGAAGTATTTATCTTTGAGTAAAGTGATCCTCTAGGAGGATGCCCTTTTTCATCCCTGTGGGTTGCAACTCCTACTGCCAGACTGAAGGCACTGTTTTAGACAAAAACCCTGGAAACAAAGAAGATGCACATCAGTTCAGGAACGATTGAACAAAGTGAGGAATATGTGTACCATGGAATAACATGGAGGATAAAAAAGCAAATGTACCAGTTGTCTCGATGGGATTTCCAGTTTCCATGAACTCAGATGCATGAATTTCCATGAGCAAGATACAGGACACTGACTATGATGAAATTCTAATTTTGTAAGTGAACGGGAGCCTTCAAAATTTAAGGATATCTCTGTAGCCACACATTTATAAATGGAGAAAATGTGGAAGGAAGCAGCAGACTGCTAAAATGGATTCCTGGAGAGGACAATCTTGAGGAGGAAACTGAGGAGAGGGAAGTAGACATGGGGAAGGGTTAAGCAGAAAGAGAATTGAAAGAAAGACTGTCTTATGGAAGGCTGAGTATCTCATTTATGACTTTGAGATTTGTGTTTATGTATAATGAGATTAAATAAAGAACTGTCAGTGCAAAATAGCCAATAACCATTCTATAGATAAGAGAAATAAGGTGAGTTTTACTTGAGCCAGAGTGAGCATTATAATCAGGGAAGGCTTTAGAAAGAGTTCCAGAGAAGCATCATTTTCAGTACAGTCTTATATCTTTTTAGAAGAAAGAACATCCATTAAACACACCCACGATACATTTTCATCAAAGTTTCAGAGAGGTGTTTAGTTGCAAATTAGTAGGTCAACACAACTCTAATGTCAGGAAAGGGACTAATCTGGGCATTGCCAATAGGTCATAGGAGAGGAAGGATGCATTCCTATCTTGAGATTGCATTCTTTATTGTTTAAATCAGAAGTACAATGCATGTATAGGCCACAAGTCAGGCTTCTTTTGTTCAAGCTGAATCAGTTTTGAACCCAAATAGTTACCAGATATACCTCAGTATGTGAAAATCTCTTCTCATTTTCCCCTTTTGATCAATAATCTTTCAATAGAAAGCATTGCTGACCAAAATATTGTCCCTCGGTGCCAGTGTAGTTGCTGCCTGCCCTGGGTCCATCATGTCCCTTGGTGCTAGGTTTTTATTTCATCAGTTTTCCCAGTTATCCGTGTTGGGGGGAAAAGTTCAGATATAGTGGACAAGCATAGACATACATATTAATAGGGGAAGCATTTCATAGGATATGTAACTTGTCAACTATTTTTAGATTATCACACAAACATTGCACATGTGCTTTACATGACTTCCGATAGTTACATTGTTTAAAACAATTATTGAACAGGCAATCAAATACTTAGAATGATTCACTTAAAAATGAATACTTAGGCATAGTCTTAATAAGAAAAGGAAATTTGTTCAGAGTTGTAAGATTGATCAACCATCTCAATTTGTCGAGCAGTCATTACTCTAGCCTGCATGCCAGTCTTACAACACTGAGCAAAGAAAAAAAATAATTAGTTAGAATATTATGACTAATACAAGAATTCTAAGGAGTAGTAGAAGAGCCAGCTTTTGCGGCCCAGGATTTGCCAGTTTGAATCCTGGGTGTGGACATGGCACTGCTTGTCAAGCCATGCTGTGGTAGGCGTCCCACATATAAAAAGTAGAGGAATATGGGCACAGATGTTAGCACAGGGCCAATCTTCCTCAGCAAAAAAGAGGAGGATTGGCAACAGATGTTAGCTCAGGGCTAATCTTCCTCAAAAAAAAAAAGGAGTTGTAGAAATAGGAATTACAATCCAGATTGCAAAAGTGAGACAATACTGGAAAGGAGACAACTAAACAAATCAAGGCTTGGTGTAGGGACCCTTAGGGCATTCACCTAATTTTTCATGTGGTGTAACAGAGATGACACTTTGTAAGCTTCATCAGATATAAAAGCATAGCATTTAGTTTGAATGATTACACACATACCACCTTGGGATGCAGTTGAAATATCTAAAGCCATTTTATTTTAAAGGGCAGCCTTTCTCATTAAAGACACTTCAGTATTTAATAAGGATATTCCTGCTTGACTATCATTAAGGGCTTGTTGAGTAAATTTAGTCTGGGCTTCTATATGTGATAAGACATCTTCTAGCCCCAAAGAAAGAGCAAATATAGCCACTAGGTGGCCATATCAGGGAAACAATGAATGAGCCCAACTGTCCTTAAGGAAAGAAGATTGGCAATTATTGTTGGTTCAGGGCAAGTCCCTCTCTGCATCCAAGGGAAAACCAGGGTGCAATGCCCTAGCCATCTGGGTGGTAGCCAAGGCCAGAGATTTGTTCCACATAACCATTGAGTTCCATTAGGAGCCACCTAATAAATGCCTGGCCTTCAAGACCAGTCTGTTCCAAACCAATCACTTTCTTTGAGTATGATAGTATTATGAAAGCCTTAAATGGAACAATTATAAAATGGGTATGTGATTTCAGCATTACAAGGGTTTAAATGATGAGATAGAAGGTTGGGAATACAGGTGTGGTCCAGAGTCTTGCGACAGGTGTCTACAACAGATCCCATCTTCTTCTCATCCTGGTTTGGAGGTATTCATCTTGGTCAGTTGAAGTCAGGTGTCAGAAACAGGAGTTGAAATTCACTCAGGCAGAAGAGCCTTTTTTTAATGACAGATGTGAACCCATGAGTCTATGCCCTTTATTTCTGCAGCACAAGGACTGGTTAAAATTACCTGTTATGGTTCTTTCCAAAGGAACTGCTGAAACTCTTTTATTTGATGCTTCTTCCAGTAAATAAGTTCTCCAGGTCATAGTCCATGATCCTTAAGGTCTTCATCTCTCAGGAGCTCTCTGTAAAAGAAATCAGCTACTAAGCTTTCATTTCTTTTAAGCACCTCAGTGAGACACTGACAACAATGTAATATATCACCCTTAAGCAAAGTTGGTTCATACATTTCCTAATCTGATTACATAACCTGTCCTGTTATTACTTCAAAAGGAGACAATTGATATTTACCAAAAGGTGTAGATCCAAGACTGAGAAGTACTGGCTGAAGAGCTTTTGGCCATGAGAGATTAAATGTTTGAAATCTTTGCCAATTGAGTTTTGATTATACTGTTAGTTAAAATGTTGCATTATTGGCCAAATGTTACAAATAGATTTAATTATTTGTCCAGTGAAATGAGTTTTCTGGTCACTGGGTAACTCAGTAGGAATTCCCCAAACAGAATCATTCCTTCCAATAATGTACCTACTACTAAAGCTACTGCTCTTCTTCAGGGAAAGGCCTCAACCCAATATGAAAATAAATAGGTCATTAATAAGATAATTATACCCATGAGATGGTCGTGTTTGAACAAAGTTCAATTGCCATACCTCAAAGGGTCCCTTAGGAAGGGAAAAGTGACCATTTGACCCATGAAGGGTTTTCCTGGGCTTATATTTAGGGCATATAATACAATGAGCATATGCTTTATGAACCACTGTGGGAGAAAGTTTCAAAAACTATTGTTTTCCCCACAAAATCATCTTTTAAGGTGCTCAATGGGAAATTGATGCATATCATGATGCAGTGGAAATTGTGCTCCAGTAGGCACTGTGGTTTGTTATCAAACCGGAACCACATCTGTGTGGTGGTGTCAAAAATTCCCCCTTTTGTTGCCACCTCTGTGTCTCTTCTTCCATGGCAATTTCGTGAGCCTGGAGAAGGAAATCTTTGACTGGGTTAGCAGAGTTAATAGAAAGTAGTGGGCATTCTTGAGGCTGGACAGCATATCCTGCTTGATAATGTCCTTGCTTATCCTTTAGGTAAGACCCATCTGTAAACCACATCAGATAATATAGTGCTGTTATGATTGTTTCCTCCTCTGGTGCTGGAAGCAAGGTAGCAGGGTTAAGATAATGAATAATATTTGCCTATGAAATGTAACCTGAAAAGGTTTGTCATCACTTAATGCTACCCATGCAATTTAGCATATCAAACAAGCCTAATTAGTTCAGTATCTCCCCCTTTACAGGGAGGACAAATTTCTTCAAGCAGTCCCAGGGGTCCTTTGAAAATTCTCAAAGAAACAATTTATTTCAGGTCAAAACAAAGACTTCATTTAAGATCTGAGTTTTGGGAGAAGCTTGTCAAAAATATCAAAAGGTTTTAAAATGTGATCAAATAAGATCAGGTGTTTTGCTGATTTTGTGTTGCTCTGAAACACTGGTTGCTGTGAAATAATACTTAGTTATCCACTTAACCAAAGCACCACAGATTTTTTTCTTTTTGAGGAAGATTAGCCCTGAGCTAACTGCTACCAATACTCCTTTTTTTGCTGAGGAAGACTGGCCCTGAGCTAACATTGTGCCTATCTTCCTCTACTTTCTATGTGGGATACCTACCACAGCATGGCTTGCCAAGCGATGACATGTCCGCACCTAAGATCCGAACCAGCGAACCTTGGGCTGCCAAGCGGCACATGCATACTTAATCGCTGTGCCATCAGGCTGGCCCCAGTGCAACAGATTTTAAAGACAAACAGTTAAAAAAACACCTTAGATCCTTCAACAGAGGTATTTCAGCCTTTTAGAACATAGGAAATTATTTTGACAAAACATAGAATGTCTGTTTTTTAGGTAGACTTCTTTTGAGCACTGAGGTGCTCAAAATAAATAAGGAAATACCCTTTATAATTTTATTATCAACAGCAGACTAAAAGTTCAGGAAAATTAGCCTTTCAAGAAAGAGAAAACCAAATTCTGATTTTTCATTGGCTTACTTTTGATATTTACACTCATTTACTTAGTTAAATTTATTCCACTCTTAGCCAGCTTGACCATGCATAAAACTCTTTTCTCAAGGTTCCTTTTTTGCAAACCTTCTATAAATTTCTTTGTACATACAGAATTTGTCCCATGCCTTCATTTTTTTCCCTAGTGCTTTAGGACAAATAATCTTTCTTAACAAAACAAAAATATTTCCTTTCTTTATAGCTTCTTTACTGAAAACATACATCTTACTTTCCTTGAATGCAAAGATGTTTTCCTTACTAACTTTTAGTAGCTTTAGTCACATGTGTTAATTAGGTTTCTTAACCCTTACAGACCCTAATTTTTAGTGAAAACCAAGAAGTAGGCAATTATAAACTGTCTTTTGCATTAGTATTCTGTGTCTTGGCAAATTTATAAATACTTTTTACAATTTCTAGAAGAATGCTACTTCATAGTACAATCTTTTAATAAAATGAAAGACTTGTTTGATAATAGACCCAAACATCTTTTAGTCTCTCTGTAATAAGAAGGCAAAAGTAGATAAACTTATATTTAGTAATGAATATCTAATATTTTATCTCATATGGAAATGACCAAGATACTCAATAAATTTCATTTAAGCTAATTTAACAAAACTCTAAGGTTTCAAGTCATCAAAATGTTTTGAAGTTATTTTAAGTACATACACCATAACACATAATTATTGTTAAAATTTCACCCCAAAACTTTTATCTTTTCTCATCCATTTGGTTTACTTGTTTCCAATAATTATATTTAGATTGCCTACAAAAAGTTTATGAGACATTAGACAAAATCGGCTATCATTCTACACTACTTTTTATTAAGATTTTGATAGTTAACAACCTTGTGAAATTACAGTTGTACATTATTATTAGTCATGTTGTAGGTACACCACTTCACCCTTAGTGCCCTCCCCCCACCTCCCCTTTCCCCTGGTAACCACCAATCAGTTCTCTTTGTCTATATGTTAACTACTACCTATGAGTGGAGTCATACAGAGTTTGTCTTTCTCTGTCTGGCTTATTTCACTCAACATAATACCATCAAGGTCTATCCATGTTGTTGTGAAAGGGATGACTTTGCCCTTTTTTTATGGCTGAGTAGTATTCCATTGTATACATATACCCTATCTTTTTTATCCAATCTTCAGTTGCTGGGCACTTAGGTTGCTTCCATGTCTTGGCTGTTGTGAATAATGCTGCCATGAACACAGGGGTGCATGGGATTTTTGGAATTGCTGATTTCAGGTTCTTAAGATAGATACCCAGTAGTGGGATGGCTGGGTCATAAGGTATTTCTAGTTTTAACTTTTTGAGAAATCTCCGTACTGTTTTTCATAGTGGTTGCATCAGTTTGCATTCCCACCAACAGTGTATGAGGGTTCCTTTTTCTTCACAGCCTCTCCAACATTTGTCACTCTTGGTTTTGGATATTTTTGCCATTCTAACAGGTGTAAGGTGATATCTTAGTGTAGTTTTGATTTGCATTTCCCTGATGATTAGTGAGGATGAGCATCTTTTCATGTGTCTATTGGCCATCCGTATATCTTCTCTGGAGAAATGTCTGTTCATGTCCCCTGCCCATTTTTTGATTGGGTTGTTTGATTTTTTGTTGTTGAGCTGTGTGAGTTCTTTATGTATTATGGAGATTAACCCTTTGTCAGATAAATAACTTGTAAATATTTTTTCCCAATTAGTGGGCTGTTTTTTTGTTTCAATCCTGTCTTCCCTTGCCTTGAAGAAGCTCTTTAGTCTGATGAAGTCCCATTTGTTTATTCTTTCTATTGTTTCCCTCATCTGAGGGGTTATGGTGTCCGAAAAGATTCTTTTGAAACTGATGTCAAAGAGTGTACTGCCTATATTCTCTTCTAGAAGACTTATTGTTTCAGACCTAATCTTTAGGTCTTTGATCCATTTTGAGTTTCATTCTACACTATTTTGCTGACAAATTATGGTACATGAGCTTATTTGACTAATAAACCTGAGATGCGAGTCTGCATCATTCCAACACTGATGGCTCAGGGGATATGCCTATTTAAACAAGCTTTTGTTTACCAAAGCTTATTTCATATTATATTAGCTTGAAAGATATTTTGGTTAGTTTCTATTAAATTTAGAGATAACTAATGTAAGCACTTACTTTAAACCAATTAAATAGAGCTTCTTTAGAAATTATGCCACCCAGAGGTAGAAAAATATCACATATATAACATATATAGAGAGACACGCACAAACACACAGACTGATGCAACAGAGATTCTATAGCGTTCATTTAAAAAATTTTCCTTAGATCTTTGGGTAAGGGTGTTTTTGTAGCAGTCTGTATCTCCAAAAGATTCTTCCCCCCACAATCCCCCCTTTTGTTCTCCAGATTTAGGAATCTAGGATAGTCTAGATAATAGATCCCAGAGAGGTCACAAGTTTCTTTGAGAAAAACAGAGGAGGTTACTTACTTATCAAAAGACTGACACACACACACACAATTACATTTTCCTTAATTTGCTTTTTTCCCTCTGGGTGCTTAATTTTATCTTAATTTAGGCAGGAAGGCCTAAAAACTCCTATCAGGCTTTGAAGATCAGCTTCTAACTTGGCCAAATTTCTGATCATGAGTTACTAAATCCTTTCAAATATCTTGTCAGTTTTCGCTGGGACAAACGGTAACTATACCTGGCAGCATTAAACAATTCCACTAATTTTTAATCTTAGTCTCCCCTTAACTATTTAAAGGTAGCAGTTTCCCAGAAAAATCTCTCAGGGTCTTATTAACCCTGAGAGGGGCTCATGTCGTGTCCTCGTTTGAAGGGAGGTTATGAGGGTGCCCTTAAAGCCATGATTTAATAAATGCACTTCTTAAGTGATCTTACTTAACTGGAGCATTCCATCTAATGGCCAAAGTACAAGTTTTGGAGGCTCAAAGGAGCCCCAAAGTGGCTACTGTAATTTTAAATTATCCCAGGTTATCTTGATCCAAGGATCCAACCATTTACAGTTGTCTCCATTTTGTTAAGCACTTGCAAGTATCTGCTCCACCAAATGTATTGTACATGAAGTCAGTCAGAATTCCAGGGGAGGCTGCCTTTTGGGAGCTGGTCAGCTTTTAGAAGTGTGACTTTCCATTTTCTTTTAGTATGGTTTTACTACAAAGTCTGAACAACTTCTAAGGACCTATTAAACAATTTGTTCAGACTTTATAGAGAAAATTTCTTCCAATTTAAAGTCAAATTAAACAGGCCAGCCTGCTCTGTTCATTCCAAAGTTCCCCCTAGGCTCCCCTGGCTTAGGAAATTCCTCCTATGTTTCTCTTGCCTAGGGAATTCCCCATAGATTCCTCTTACCTAGGAAATGTACCAGCAGTCCCTTAAGATGCCTTGTCTTAAGACTTGAAACAGCTCAATTAGGAGTCAGGACCTACAGCTTAAATAAAGATGTCCAGGCTTCAAGAAAACTTACAAGGGCCACCTGAACTGTGTAGTGAAGCCAGAAGAGCTCAATGGGCCATAGTGGTACCAAGCAACAGTTCAAAGTGTATTCCAGGTGGTCTCCAGTGGGTTTCTCAGAAATCTTGCCTCACTATGCCAAGAAATGTCAATGCAAAATAACCAATAACCATTCTATAGATAAAAGAAATAAGATGAGTTATACTTGAGCCAGAGTGAGGATTATATCCCACCAAGGCCTTAGAAAGCATTCCAGAGAAGGATCGTTTTCATTACAGTCTTGTATCTTTTTAGAACAAAGAACATACATATTAAACACACCCAGGATACATTTTCATCAAAATTTCAAAGAGGCATTTAGTTGCAAATTAGCAGGTCAACTTGACCCTGAGGTCAGGAAAGGGACTAATCTGGGCATTAACAATAGGGCATAGGAGGGGAAGTATGCATTCTTATCTTGAGATTGCATTCCCTAATTTAATGTTTAAAGCAGAAATACAATGTATGTTTAATAGGCCACAAATCAGGTTTCTTTAGTTCAAGCTGAATCAGTTTTGAACCAAAATAGTTACTTCATATACCTCAATATGTGAAAATCTCTTGTTAGAACTAATGGGAACAAAATAACAACTAGTGAAGTAGGAATTCAGATGAAAGCTGTGAAAGCTTTCACTGTTGTGTTTTGTCCTAATATTCCATCTGCTAAATGAAGTTGCAGGGAATTATATGAAATATAGTGGATTAGAGGGCATCTGTGCACAGGATGTCTTGAATTAACAGTGAGCTTTGCATTAGACCCCTTTAACTATGTAACCCAGTGTCAACAGTAAAATGTAGGCTTTCTCCACTTCTTCAGTTTTATTCAAATGGAGAAATATATTAAATTATATAGGGTTTTCTCCATTGCCCCTGGGGTTGTAAAATTATATAGAAAAGAGGGAGAAAGGGAGGGAGGGAAGGAAGTAGGGAGGAAAAGAGAGGAAGAAAAACAGGAAGTATCACAAAAATGGACATTTATGATGATTTTTGAGTGTTAAATTTTATATCATTTGATTGAATTTTAACTCTGTCTTTCTGACTATCATGCCTTCCCATGGCTTTATTTTCTTCTTCAGGATTATATCTTTTGTGGACCCCAGAGCTCTTGCTGCTTTCCTTCTCTTTCTAAGTCTTCTTCCATCTTCCTCACAGCTGGTGCTCCCCACCCAGCTTCTGGGGCAGATCATCCCCTGAAGCCTGAGAGCCGAGCCTCCTCTCTCTCTGGGTCCCCCCTTTCTAGAAATTGGGGAGTCTGACTGGGCTTCTGTTTAACCCTTCCCTAGCAAGAAGTCCCTGCTCTGCTAACCCCTGAAAGCACTGGCTTCCCCTTTCCCTGGAGAGGGAAGTTGGAGGATGAGACTACAAGACCTGCTCAGATCCTGGGGATCAAAGTCCTGGGAGAGAGGAGCCCTGGGGAGGACAGGGAAAGGGTGGGAGAGCTGATGGGCAGCTCCTGCAGGAGAGAAGCTCTGGGTGGGAAGAGAGGAGATCCAGGTTCCAGGTCTGGCTCCGCCCTGTGTGATCCAGGACATGGTCATCCATCAAGGGGCCTCCCGCCCTGTGAAAGGAGGGGCCTGTTCAAATTCCCTCTAAGTCCCCTCCCAGCTATGACATGCTGAGATTTATGCATCCACCCAAACAGGACTCTCCTGTGGCTACTTCAAGGTCTCCCTCTGTCTCTTCATCTCGTCTTGTCCCATTCCTGTGGCCTAAGAGGGATTGCCAGCTGGTAAACCTGTTTAGAGCACCTTCAAAGAGAAGACCCCTGGCAGTCCCTGTGGTCACTTCCTCAGCCCCCCAAGGAGAGAGGGAATCCTCCTCTTCAAGCCTCTTCTTTGTGATCCAGCCTGGCCCTCTGTTTTCTCTCTCTCTGCTCCTGAGAGGAGTCTCAATGCCAC
This sequence comes from Equus quagga, assembly GCF_021613505.1. Classification (NCBI taxonomy): domain Eukaryota; kingdom Metazoa; phylum Chordata; class Mammalia; order Perissodactyla; family Equidae; genus Equus; species Equus quagga. Next base: position 12,634 of record NW_025798964.1, read on the forward strand.
CTGGAAGGACATCATCTTCTTCCCCCAGTGTGTGGGACTACATCTGCAAACCCTGCTCAGGAAAGC
>NW_025798965.1:0-4407 GCF_021613505.1 Equus quagga
AAATGAAGAGGAGAGATTACTTCCAAACACACTTTATGAGGTTAGCTGAACAAGTACACTACAAGAAAACAAAACTACAGGCCAATATCCCTGATGAGCATAGATACAAAAGCCCTAAAACAAAATACTGGCAAACTGAATTCAACAGTATATTAAACAGATCATACACCATGATCAAGTGGGATTTATCCCTGGGATGCAAGTACATACAACATATGCAAGTCAATAAATGTCATACACCACCTTAACAGCATGAAGGATAAAAATCATACAATCTTCTCAATAGGTGCATAAAAAGCATTTGACAAAATTCAACATGATTTCATGATAAAAACTCTCAACATATTAGGTATAGAAGCAAATTGTCTTAACATACTAAAGGCTATATATGGCAAGCTCGCAAATAACATCGTACTCAGTGGTGAAAAGCTGAAAGTGTTTCCTTTGACATCAGCAACTCTCTAGTTTTTGGCTGGAGGCTGCCCTCAGTTCCTCACCATGTGGGCCTCTCCACAGGGCAGTTGACAACATGGCAGATGGTTTCATCAGCTGGAGGGAGACAGAGAGTGCGAGCAAGATGGGTCACCTTGCATCGCTAAGTGACATCCCATCATCTTTGCTGTATCCCGGTCCTTAGAAGCAAGTCATCAGGTACAGACCACACTCCAGGGGAGGTGGTTACAAAGGGTGTAAACATGAGGAGGGAGGGCTCCTTGGACCCACTTTGGAACCTGCCTCCTACAGATATGCACTTAATATGTGTCAGAAAATATGCTGATGCTTTTGATTCTTGAGCTCATTTAATTCACACTATCATTTTGAGGCAGGTAGGGAAACTGCTGGTTAGCAAGTCAAGTAACCTGTTCAAGGTTACACTCCACTGGAACCAGGACTTGATTCCAGAATTGCTTCAAATTCATCGGACTAGGCTGCCCTCCAGGAATCAAGGGAGTGTATTGGATGGATTTCATTTCAAAAGAGGTCTTGTGGTTCTCTCTTTTATCCTTGATCAAAAAACACTCACTTTCCTGTTTCCAATGCCCTGGTGTCCGCACCACTGGGATCAAGATTTCTGGAGCACATGGTTCTGCAGTTCAGGATTCTGGAGCCTACACTCCTCTGAAGGGGATCCAAGGATGTTCTGTGTTGTTTCATGTGATCAAGGAGCCAGGAACAGAGCAGGAGGAGATCTTGTGGGGCTTTGGGGCTGACTTAAAATGGAGAGCCATGCTCCAAGTCCATAGTGGGACAGAAGAGGTTCCACCCTGGGTCTGCCTCGAGGACAAGTATGAGCAGAGGGTCTATGTGCCCAACATGACATCCCTGAGAATTGAGACTTGACCCATAAGGACAGTGGGCAGTAACGGGCTGTAGCCAGCTTAACTGGAGGGGTGGAATCTATCCATATTTTTCACCTCACTGTCTATGGTACATGACACCCCCTCACCTCAATCCCATGGCTACGGTCATCTTTTGTGCCTAAGAGTGTCACGTGGGCCCTATTTTGCAGGACTTCTTTCAGATACCAGCCATCAGGCTCTATTTTCCCTCTTGAAATTAGGATAAGCGCTTTCAGCACAAATGGAGAGCAGAGCTGAGACTCACACTAGGAATAAAATCACTTCAGTGTTTTGGGAGAGGAAAATAGAACTTTAGGGGAAATGGAATTTTTGCCATAACACCTATTGTTATTTAGAGGATTAAGTTGATTTGTTTTGTGTATTAGTTTTCTATTGCTGCTATAACAAATTACAGCAGCACCCCATTATCCACGGGGAACACGTTCCAAGACCACCAGCGGGTGCCTGAAACCATGGATAGTTTTGAATCCTTTATATACTTTGTTTTTTCCTATGCATACACACCTATGATAAAGTTTCGTTTATAAATTAGGCACAGTAAGAGTTTAAAAACCATAACTAATAATAAAATAGAGCAATTATAACAATATACTGTAATAAAAGTTACCATAGGTTTTAGCAACCTTGGCATATGGGTTTTTTTAATTTCTTATTAAGTCAAAAACTTTCATCTTTCACCTACATGAAGCACTTTTTGGCTCTATTTGGCATATCCAAATTGCCAGCATCACAACTCTTGTTCTTTGAGGCCATTATTAAGTAAAATAAGGGTTACTTGAACACAACAACTGCAATAATGCAATAATCATCTGATAACTGAGATGCCTACCGAGTGACTAATGGGCGGGTAGCCTATAAGTGTGGATAAACTGGACAAAAGGATGATTCACATCCTGGACAGGACGAAGTGGGATGAAGCGAGATTCCAACACACTACTCAGAGCAGTGGGCAATTTAAAACATGAACTGTTAACATCTGGAATTTTCCATTTAACATTTTTGGGCTGCAGTTGACCTTGGGTAAATGAAGCCAGGGAGAGTGAAATCTCAGGTGAGGGGAGACTACTGTACTACAAACTCAGTGGCTTAAATTGACACAAATTTATCTCACCGTACTGTAGGTAGGTCAGGAGTCAGAGACGTGTCTCACTGACCTAAAGTCAAGGTGTTGTCAGGGCTGTGTTCCTTTCTTGAGGAGTCAGGAGAGAAATATTTTCTTGCCTTTTCCATCTTCTAGTGGCTGCCTACATTCCTAGCTAGTGACTACCTCCCTCTAGCTTCAAAACCAGCAATGGTGGGATGAGTCCTCTTCACTTTGCATCCCTCTGAACTCCTCTCTTTCTTCTTTCACTTTTAAGGAGCATGATTACATTGGTCCCATCCAGATAATCCAGAAAAATCTCACTATTTTAATGTCAACTGGTTAGCAACCTTAATTCTTTCTATTACCTTAATTCCCGTTGGCCATTAACTTAAGATATTCACAGGTTCTGAGGGTTAGGATATGGACATCTTTAGGGGGGCACTATTCTGCCTACCACAATTCAGAAATCTTGTATAGTCCATCCTCCTTGTCTCCTGTGCTCTTCCTGAGCCTCAGCCCGAGGCAAGCCTCACTCACAAAATCCAGCCCTAAGAGCCTCCATAGATATACGAGAAAGTCTAGCCTGCCACAATTCTTAAGAACCTCATTTACTAACTCTTTCTTTCCTTACAGTTTCTCTGCATAGAGAAATACCCTGCTGTGTAGACAGTGGCTTTGACAGCTTTAGGACCCCATGGGATTTCTATGACTGGCTTGTAAATTCCCCACTCCACTTCCTCTGTGTACCATAAGTCTAGTGGCATGTTCTAACCACACGTGAGGTTGTCATTCCCAGTCACTACAACTGCATCTCCCACAAATGTGTCTACTTTGGGGCCTTCCTCTGGACTCCCAGAGCTGGCCAGATGTCCTTCTTCACCATGTGTTGTGTAGTACCAGGCATCATCTCAGCAGGCGAAGCAGGAAGAGGTCCCTGAATCAGGACAAGTCCTTCATTCCCAACTTCCAGGACAAGTCCTTCATTCCCAACTTCCTCTCCTTGAGGAGAAACCCAATTTATAAAAGTAATGGGCCTTGGGTAGGTGGACCGCAGGCTTTATTTTCTTGTGGGAGATTTTTAAGACTTGCTCAGTCTAGTGTAATCACATAAGGTTTAACTCAGTGGCTCCCTTCCTTCTTGTCTCTTTCTATGTATTTAGCTTTGGCAAATTCTATTTTGTCTACAAAATGTCTCATCTTCTGTACAAGGAGGAAACCAGAGCTTCAGTGAGATAATGGATTATAATGTTTGTAATGTAATTGTAATGTTCTCCACTCATGTAAAGCTCCATTCTCTTGACCATCCTACCCCAGAACCTGTATCCCTTCCCAAGATCCTGGTTTGGTCACTGTCCATCATACCCAGGTGGAGTAACATCACCCTGGAGTGCAGGCTGTGGCAGTCATAGAGCACCTGAACATGATCAGGGAGAGCTTGGACTTTAGAGTCAGCAAGACTTAAGCTCCACTTAAGTTGAAGTCCAGGTCCTCCATTTTCTAGCTGTGTGGACTTGAGCTGTTATTTAACCTCTCTTCCTTTCTCATCTGTGAAATGGAAATATTAACAGTGCTTACCTCACAGAACTATTGTGGGGATTTAAGAAGATAAAAGCTTTCAGCACAGTGGTTGATAATTGTTCCATAAATATGTTCCTTCACATTATGATGACGATTATTCTTGACCAAGCCCACCTGGCATCAGACCCAGACATTCCCAGGTCCCAGAGTAGTGCCCTTTCCTCTCCCCCAGCTGTCCCTCAGGGTCTCCAACTGGGTACAGTGATGGGCTTGTGGGGGCCTGGAATTGGCCACCCCAAGATATGTCTCTTTGGCATGATGATTATTTGAGGCTGGTTACTTTGCAGACAGGAAAGCAACTGAAAAGTAGAATTTACTTACCCTTTGTAAGACACTTACATTGTAAAGGAAATCTCCATCTGTAAAGATATCTCCCTCTCTACC
>NW_025798966.1:0-4407 GCF_021613505.1 Equus quagga
GGTAGAGAGGGAGATATCTTTACAGATGGAGATTTCCTTTACAATGTAAGTGTCTTACAAAGGGTAAGTAAATTCTACTTTTCAGTTGCTTTCCTGTCTGCAAAGTAACCAGCCTCAAATAATCATCATGCCAAAGAGACATATCTTGGGGTGGCCAATTCCAGGCCCCCACAAGCCCATCACTGTACCCAGTTGGAGACCCTGAGGGACAGCTGGGGGAGAGGAAAGGGCACTACTCTGGGACCTGGGAATGTCTGGGTCTGATGCCAGGTGGGCTTGGTCAAGAATAATCGTCATCATAATGTGAAGGAACATATTTATGGAACAATTATCAACCACTGTGCTGAAAGCTTTTATCTTCTTAAATCCCCACAATAGTTCTGTGAGGTAAGCACTGTTAATATTTCCATTTCACAGATGAGAAAGGAAGAGAGGTTAAATAACAGCTCAAGTCCACACAGCTAGAAAATGGAGGACCTGGACTTCAACTTAAGTGGAGCTTAAGTCTTGCTGACTCTAAAGTCCAAGCTCTCCCTGATCATGTTCAGGTGCTCTATGACTGCCACAGCCTGCACTCCAGGGTGATGTTACTCCACCTGGGTATGATGGACAGTGACCAAACCAGGATCTTGGGAAGGGATACAGGTTCTGGGGTAGGATGGTCAAGAGAATGGAGCTTTACATGAGTGGAGAACATTACAATTACATTACAAACATTATAATCCATTATCTCACTGAAGCTCTGGTTTCCTCCTTGTACAGAAGATGAGACATTTTGTAGACAAAATAGAATTTGCCAAAGCTAAATACATAGAAAGAGACAAGAAGGAAGGGAGCCACTGAGTTAAACCTTATGTGATTACACTAGACTGAGCAAGTCTTAAAAATCTCCCACAAGAAAATAAAGCCTGCGGTCCACCTACCCAAGGCCCATTACTTTTATAAATTGGGTTTCTCCTCAAGGAGAGGAAGTTGGGAATGAAGGACTTGTCCTGGAAGTTGGGAATGAAGGACTTGTCCTGATTCAGGGACCTCTTCCTGCTTCGCCTGCTGAGATGATGCCTGGTACTACACAACACATGGTGAAGAAGGACATCTGGCCAGCTCTGGGAGTCCAGAGGAAGGCCCCAAAGTAGACACATTTGTGGGAGATGCAGTTGTAGTGACTGGGAATGACAACCTCACGTGTGGTTAGAACATGCCACTAGACTTATGGTACACAGAGGAAGTGGAGTGGGGAATTTACAAGCCAGTCATAGAAATCCCATGGGGTCCTAAAGCTGTCAAAGCCACTGTCTACACAGCAGGGTATTTCTCTATGCAGAGAAACTGTAAGGAAAGAAAGAGTTAGTAAATGAGGTTCTTAAGAATTGTGGCAGGCTAGACTTTCTCGTATATCTATGGAGGCTCTTAGGGCTGGATTTTGTGAGTGAGGCTTGCCTCGGGCTGAGGCTCAGGAAGAGCACAGGAGACAAGGAGGATGGACTATACAAGATTTCTGAATTGTGGTAGGCAGAATAGTGCCCCCCTAAAGATGTCCATATCCTAACCCTCAGAACCTGTGAATATCTTAAGTTAATGGCCAACGGGAATTAAGGTAATAGAAAGAATTAAGGTTGCTAACCAGTTGACATTAAAATAGTGAGATTTTTCTGGATTATCTGGATGGGACCAATGTAATCATGCTCCTTAAAAGTGAAAGAAGAAAGAGAGGAGTTCAGAGGGATGCAAAGTGAAGAGGACTCATCCCACCATTGCTGGTTTTGAAGCTAGAGGGAGGTAGTCACTAGCTAGGAATGTAGGCAGCCACTAGAAGATGGAAAAGGCAAGAAAATATTTCTCTCCTGACTCCTCAAGAAAGGAACACAGCCCTGACAACACCTTGACTTTAGGTCAGTGAGACACGTCTCTGACTCCTGACCTACCTACAGTACGGTGAGATAAATTTGTGTCAATTTAAGCCACTGAGTTTGTAGTACAGTAGTCTCCCCTCACCTGAGATTTCACTCTCCCTGGCTTCATTTACCCAAGGTCAACTGCAGCCCAAAAATGTTAAATGGAAAATTCCAGATGTTAACAGTTCATGTTTTAAATTGCCCACTGCTCTGAGTAGTGTGTTGGAATCTCGCTTCATCCCACTTCGTCCTGTCCAGGATGTGAATCATCCTTTTGTCCAGTTTATCCACACTTATAGGCTACCCGCCCATTAGTCACTCGGTAGGCATCTCAGTTATCAGATGATTATTGCATTATTGCAGTTGTTGTGTTCAAGTAACCCTTATTTTACTTAATAATGGCCTCAAAGAACAAGAGTTGTGATGCTGGCAATTTGGATATGCCAAATAGAGCCAAAAAGTGCTTCATGTAGGTGAAAGATGAAAGTTTTTGACTTAATAAGAAATTAAAAAAACCCATATGCCAAGGTTGCTAAAACCTATGGTAACTTTTATTACAGTATATTGTTATAATTGCTCTATTTTATTATTAGTTATGGTTTTTAAACTCTTACTGTGCCTAATTTATAAACGAAACTTTATCATAGGTGTGTATGCATAGGAAAAAACAAAGTATATAAAGGATTCAAAACTATCCATGGTTTCAGGCACCCGCTGGTGGTCTTGGAACGTGTTCCCCGTGGATAATGGGGTGCTGCTGTAATTTGTTATAGCAGCAATAGAAAACTAATACACAAAACAAATCAACTTAATCCTCTAAATAACAATAGGTGTTATGGCAAAAATTCCATTTCCCCTAAAGTTCTATTTTCCTCTCCCAAAACACTGAAGTGATTTTATTCCTAGTGTGAGTCTCAGCTCTGCTCTCCATTTGTGCTGAAAGCGCTTATCCTAATTTCAAGAGGGAAAATAGAGCCTGATGGCTGGTATCTGAAAGAAGTCCTGCAAAATAGGGCCCACGTGACACTCTTAGGCACAAAAGATGACCGTAGCCATGGGATTGAGGTGAGGGGGTGTCATGTACCATAGACAGTGAGGTGAAAAATATGGATAGATTCCACCCCTCCAGTTAAGCTGGCTACAGCCCGTTACTGCCCACTGTCCTTATGGGTCAAGTCTCAATTCTCAGGGATGTCATGTTGGGCACATAGACCCTCTGCTCATACTTGTCCTCGAGGCAGACCCAGGGTGGAACCTCTTCTGTCCCACTATGGACTTGGAGCATGGCTCTCCATTTTAAGTCAGCCCCAAAGCCCCACAAGATCTCCTCCTGCTCTGTTCCTGGCTCCTTGATCACATGAAACAACACAGAACATCCTTGGATCCCCTTCAGAGGAGTGTAGGCTCCAGAATCCTGAACTGCAGAACCATGTGCTCCAGAAATCTTGATCCCAGTGGTGCGGACACCAGGGCATTGGAAACAGGAAAGTGAGTGTTTTTTGATCAAGGATAAAAGAGAGAACCACAAGACCTCTTTTGAAATGAAATCCATCCAATACACTCCCTTGATTCCTGGAGGGCAGCCTAGTCCGATGAATTTGAAGCAATTCTGGAATCAAGTCCTGGTTCCAGTGGAGTGTAACCTTGAACAGGTTACTTGACTTGCTAACCAGCAGTTTCCCTACCTGCCTCAAAATGATAGTGTGAATTAAATGAGCTCAAGAATCAAAAGCATCAGCATATTTTCTGACACATATTAAGTGCATATCTGTAGGAGGCAGGTTCCAAAGTGGGTCCAAGGAGCCCTCCCTCCTCATGTTTACACCCTTTGTAACCACCTCCCCTGGAGTGTGGTCTGTACCTGATGACTTGCTTCTAAGGACCGGGATACAGCAAAGATGATGGGATGTCACTTAGCGATGCAAGGTGACCCATCTTGCTCGCACTCTCTGTCTCCCTCCAGCTGATGAAACCATCTGCCATGTTGTCAACTGCCCTGTGGAGAGGCCCACATGGTGAGGAACTGAGGGCAGCCTCCAGCCAAAAACTAGAGAGTTGCTGATGTCAAAGGAAACACTTTCAGCTTTTCACCACTGAGTACGATGTTATTTGCGAGCTTGCCATATATAGCCTTTAGTATGTTAAGACAATTTGCTTCTATACCTAATATGTTGAGAGTTTTTATCATGAAATCATGTTGAATTTTGTCAAATGCTTTTTATGCACCTATTGAGAAGATTGTATGATTTTTATCCTTCATGCTGTTAAGGTGGTGTATGACATTTATTGACTTGCATATGTTGTATGTACTTGCATCCCAGGGATAAATCCCACTTGATCATGGTGTATGATCTGTTTAATATACTGTTGAATTCAGTTTGCCAGTATTTTGTTTTAGGGCTTTTGTATCTATGCTCATCAGGGATATTGGCCTGTAGTTTTGTTTTCTTGTAGTGTACTTGTTCAGCTAACCTCATAAAGTGTGTTTGGAAGTAATCTCTCCTCTTCATTT
>NW_025798967.1:0-4407 GCF_021613505.1 Equus quagga
AAATGAAGAGGAGAGATTACTTCCAAACACACTTTATGAGGTTAGCTAAACAAGTACACTACAAGAAAACAAAACTACAGGACAATATCCCTCATGAGCATAGATACAAAAACCCTGAAACAAAATACTGGCAAACTGAATTCAACAGTATATTAAACAGATCATACACCATGATCAAGTGGGATTTATCCCTGGCATGCAAGTAGATCCAACATCTGCAAGTCAATAAATGTCATACACCACCTTAACAGCATGAAGGATAAAAATCATACAATCTTCTCAATAGGTGCATAAAAAGCATTTGACAAAATTCAAAGTGATTTCATGATAAAAACTGTCAACAAATTAGGTATAGAATCAAATTATCTTAACATACTAAAGGCTGTATATGGCAAGCTCGCAAATAACATCGTACTCAGTGGTGAAAAGCTGAAAGTGTTTCCTTTGAGATCAGCAACTCCCTGGTTTTTGGCTGGAGGCTGCCCTCAGTTCCTCACCATGTGGGCCTCTCCACAGGGCAGCTGACAACATGGCAGATGGTTTCATCGGCTGGAGGGAGACAGAGAGTGAGAGCAAGATGGGTCACCTTGCATCGCTAAGTGGCATCCCATCACCTTTGCTGTATCCTGGTCCTTAGAAGCAAGTCATCAGGTACAGACCACACTCCAGGGGAGGTGGTTACAAAGGGTGTAAACATGAGGAGGGAGGGCTCCTTGGACCCACTTTGGAACCTGCCTCCTACAGATATGCACTTAATATGTGTCAGAAAATATGCTGACGCTTTTAATTCTTGAGCTCATTTAATTCACACTATCATTTTGAGGCAGGTAGGGAAACTGCTGGTTAGCAAGTTAAGTAAACTTTTCAAGGTTACACTCCACTGGAACCAGGACTTGATTCCAGAATTGCTTCAAATTCATCGGACTAGGCTGCCCTCCAGGAATCAAGGGAGTGTATTGGATGGATTTCATTTCAAAAGAGGTCTTGTGGTTCTCTCTTTTATCCTTGATCAAAAAACACTCACTTTCCTGTTTCCAATGCCCTGGTGTCCGCACCACTGGGATCAAGATTTCTGGAGCACATGGTTCTGCAGTTCAGGATTCTGGAGCCTACACTCCTCTGAAGGGGATCCAAGGATGTTCTGTGTTGTTTCATGTGATCAAGGAGCCAGGAACAGAGCAGGAGGAGATCTTGTGGGGCTTTGGGGCTGACTTAAAATGGAGAGCCATGCTCCAAGTCCATAGTGGGACAGAAGAGGTTCCACCCTGGGTCTGCCTCGAGGACAAGTATGAGCAGAGGGTCTATGTGCCCAACATGACATCCCTGAGAATTGAGACTTGACCCATAAGGACAGTGGGCAGTAACGGGCTGTAGCCAGCTTAACTGGAGGGGTGGAATCTATCCATATTTTTCACCTCACTGTCTATGGTACATGACACCCCCTCACCTCAATCCCATGGCTACGGTCATCTTTTGTGCCTAAGAGTGTCACGTGGGCCCTATTTTGCAGGACTTCTTTCAGATACCAGCCATCAGGCTCTATTTTCCCTCTTGAAATTAGGATAAGCGCTTTCAGCACAAATGGAGAGCAGAGCTGAGACTCACACTAGGAATAAAATCACTTCAGTGTTTTGGGAGAGGAAAATAGAACTTTAGGGGAAATGGAATTTTTGCCATAACACCTATTGTTATTTAGAGGATTAAGTTGATTTGTTTTGTGTATTAGTTTTCTATTGCTGCTATAACAAATTACAGCAGCACCCCATTATCCACGGGGAACACGTTCCAAGACCACCAGCGGGTGCCTGAAACCATGGATAGTTTTGAATCCTTTATATACTTTGTTTTTTCCTATGCATACACACCTATGATAAAGTTTCGTTTATAAATTAGGCACAGTAAGAGTTTAAAAACCATAACTAATAATAAAATAGAGCAATTATAACAATATACTGTAATAAAAGTTACCATAGGTTTTAGCAACCTTGGCATATGGGTTTTTTTAATTTCTTATTAAGTCAAAAACTTTCATCTTTCACCTACATGAAGCACTTTTTGGCTCTATTTGGCATATCCAAATTGCCAGCATCACAACTCTTGTTCTTTGAGGCCATTATTAAGTAAAATAAGGGTTACTTGAACACAACAACTGCAATAATGCAATAATCATCTGATAACTGAGATGCCTACCGAGTGACTAATGGGCGGGTAGCCTATAAGTGTGGATAAACTGGACAAAAGGATGATTCACATCCTGGACAGGACGAAGTGGGATGAAGCGAGATTCCAACACACTACTCAGAGCAGTGGGCAATTTAAAACATGAACTGTTAACATCTGGAATTTTCCATTTAACATTTTTGGGCTGCAGTTGACCTTGGGTAAATGAAGCCAGGGAGAGTGAAATCTCAGGTGAGGGGAGACTACTGTACTACAAACTCAGTGGCTTAAATTGACACAAATTTATCTCACCGTACTGTAGGTAGGTCAGGAGTCAGAGACGTGTCTCACTGACCTAAAGTCAAGGTGTTGTCAGGGCTGTGTTCCTTTCTTGAGGAGTCAGGAGAGAAATATTTTCTTGCCTTTTCCATCTTCTAGTGGCTGCCTACATTCCTAGCTAGTGACTACCTCCCTCTAGCTTCAAAACCAGCAATGGTGGGATGAGTCCTCTTCACTTTGCATCCCTCTGAACTCCTCTCTTTCTTCTTTCACTTTTAAGGAGCATGATTACATTGGTCCCATCCAGATAATCCAGAAAAATCTCACTATTTTAATGTCAACTGGTTAGCAACCTTAATTCTTTCTATTACCTTAATTCCCGTTGGCCATTAACTTAAGATATTCACAGGTTCTGAGGGTTAGGATATGGACATCTTTAGGGGGGCACTATTCTGCCTACCACAATTCAGAAATCTTGTATAGTCCATCCTCCTTGTCTCCTGTGCTCTTCCTGAGCCTCAGCCCGAGGCAAGCCTCACTCACAAAATCCAGCCCTAAGAGCCTCCATAGATATACGAGAAAGTCTAGCCTGCCACAATTCTTAAGAACCTCATTTACTAACTCTTTCTTTCCTTACAGTTTCTCTGCATAGAGAAATACCCTGCTGTGTAGACAGTGGCTTTGACAGCTTTAGGACCCCATGGGATTTCTATGACTGGCTTGTAAATTCCCCACTCCACTTCCTCTGTGTACCATAAGTCTAGTGGCATGTTCTAACCACACGTGAGGTTGTCATTCCCAGTCACTACAACTGCATCTCCCACAAATGTGTCTACTTTGGGGCCTTCCTCTGGACTCCCAGAGCTGGCCAGATGTCCTTCTTCACCATGTGTTGTGTAGTACCAGGCATCATCTCAGCAGGCGAAGCAGGAAGAGGTCCCTGAATCAGGACAAGTCCTTCATTCCCAACTTCCAGGACAAGTCCTTCATTCCCAACTTCCTCTCCTTGAGGAGAAACCCAATTTATAAAAGTAATGGGCCTTGGGTAGGTGGACCGCAGGCTTTATTTTCTTGTGGGAGATTTTTAAGACTTGCTCAGTCTAGTGTAATCACATAAGGTTTAACTCAGTGGCTCCCTTCCTTCTTGTCTCTTTCTATGTATTTAGCTTTGGCAAATTCTATTTTGTCTACAAAATGTCTCATCTTCTGTACAAGGAGGAAACCAGAGCTTCAGTGAGATAATGGATTATAATGTTTGTAATGTAATTGTAATGTTCTCCACTCACATAAGGCTCCATTCTCTTGACCGTCCTACCCCAGAACCTGTACCCCTTCCCAAAATCCTGGTCTGGTCACTGTCCATCACACCCAGGTGGAGTAACATCACCCTGGAGTGCAGGCTGTGGCAGTCACAGAGCACCTGAACATGATCTGGGAGATCTTGGACTTTAGAGTCAGCAAGACTTAAGCTCCACTTAAGTTGAAGTCCAGGTCCTCCATTTTCTGGCTGTGTGGACTTGAGCTGTTATTTAACCTCTCTTCCTTTCTCAACTGTGAAATGGAAATGTTAACAGTGTTCACCTCACAGAATTATTGTGGGGATTTAAGAAGATAAAAGCTTTCAGCACAGTGGTCGATAATTGTTCCATAAATATGTTCCTTCACATTATGATGACGATTATTCTTGACCAAGCCCACCTGGCATCAGACCCAGACATTCCCAGGTCCCAGAGTAGTGCCCTTTCCTCTCCCCCAGCTGTCCCTCAGGGTCTCCAACTGGGTACAGTGATGGGCTTGTGGGGGCCTGGAATTGGCCACCCCAAGATATGTCTCTTTGGCATGATGATTATTTGAGGCTGGTTACTTTGCAGACAGGAAAGCAACTGAAAAGTAGAATTTACTTACCCTTTGTAAGACACTTACATTGTAAAGGAAATCTCCATCTGTAAAGATATCTCCCTCTCTACC
>NW_025798968.1:0-4407 GCF_021613505.1 Equus quagga
GGTAGAGAGGGAGATATCTTTACAGATGGAGATTTCCTTTACAATGTAAGTGTCTTACAAAGGGTAAGTAAATTCTACTTTTCAGTTGCTTTCCTGTCTGCAAAGTAACCAGCCTCAAATAATCATCATGCCAAAGAGACATATCTTGGGGTGGCCAATTCCAGGCCCCCACAAGCCCATCACTGTACCCAGTTGGAGACCCTGAGGGACAGCTGGGGGAGAGGAAAGGGCACTACTCTGGGACCTGGGAATGTCTGGGTCTGATGCCAGGTGGGCTTGGTCAAGAATAATCGTCATCATAATGTGAAGGAACATATTTATGGAACAATTATCAACCACTGTGCTGAAAGCTTTTATCTTCTTAAATCCCCACAATAGTTCTGTGAGGTAAGCACTGTTAATATTTCCATTTCACAGATGAGAAAGGAAGAGAGGTTAAATAACAGCTCAAGTCCACACAGCTAGAAAATGGAGGACCTGGACTTCAACTTAAGTGGAGCTTAAGTCTTGCTGACTCTAAAGTCCAAGCTCTCCCTGATCATGTTCAGGTGCTCTATGACTGCCACAGCCTGCACTCCAGGGTGATGTTACTCCACCTGGGTATGATGGACAGTGACCAAACCAGGATCTTGGGAAGGGATACAGGTTCTGGGGTAGGATGGTCAAGAGAATGGAGCTTTACATGAGTGGAGAACATTACAATTACATTACAAACATTATAATCCATTATCTCACTGAAGCTCTGGTTTCCTCCTTGTACAGAAGATGAGACATTTTGTAGACAAAATAGAATTTGCCAAAGCTAAATACATAGAAAGAGACAAGAAGGAAGGGAGCCACTGAGTTAAACCTTATGTGATTACACTAGACTGAGCAAGTCTTAAAAATCTCCCACAAGAAAATAAAGCCTGCGGTCCACCTACCCAAGGCCCATTACTTTTATAAATTGGGTTTCTCCTCAAGGAGAGGAAGTTGGGAATGAAGGACTTGTCCTGGAAGTTGGGAATGAAGGACTTGTCCTGATTCAGGGACCTCTTCCTGCTTCGCCTGCTGAGATGATGCCTGGTACTACACAACACATGGTGAAGAAGGACATCTGGCCAGCTCTGGGAGTCCAGAGGAAGGCCCCAAAGTAGACACATTTGTGGGAGATGCAGTTGTAGTGACTGGGAATGACAACCTCACGTGTGGTTAGAACATGCCACTAGACTTATGGTACACAGAGGAAGTGGAGTGGGGAATTTACAAGCCAGTCATAGAAATCCCATGGGGTCCTAAAGCTGTCAAAGCCACTGTCTACACAGCAGGGTATTTCTCTATGCAGAGAAACTGTAAGGAAAGAAAGAGTTAGTAAATGAGGTTCTTAAGAATTGTGGCAGGCTAGACTTTCTCGTATATCTATGGAGGCTCTTAGGGCTGGATTTTGTGAGTGAGGCTTGCCTCGGGCTGAGGCTCAGGAAGAGCACAGGAGACAAGGAGGATGGACTATACAAGATTTCTGAATTGTGGTAGGCAGAATAGTGCCCCCCTAAAGATGTCCATATCCTAACCCTCAGAACCTGTGAATATCTTAAGTTAATGGCCAACGGGAATTAAGGTAATAGAAAGAATTAAGGTTGCTAACCAGTTGACATTAAAATAGTGAGATTTTTCTGGATTATCTGGATGGGACCAATGTAATCATGCTCCTTAAAAGTGAAAGAAGAAAGAGAGGAGTTCAGAGGGATGCAAAGTGAAGAGGACTCATCCCACCATTGCTGGTTTTGAAGCTAGAGGGAGGTAGTCACTAGCTAGGAATGTAGGCAGCCACTAGAAGATGGAAAAGGCAAGAAAATATTTCTCTCCTGACTCCTCAAGAAAGGAACACAGCCCTGACAACACCTTGACTTTAGGTCAGTGAGACACGTCTCTGACTCCTGACCTACCTACAGTACGGTGAGATAAATTTGTGTCAATTTAAGCCACTGAGTTTGTAGTACAGTAGTCTCCCCTCACCTGAGATTTCACTCTCCCTGGCTTCATTTACCCAAGGTCAACTGCAGCCCAAAAATGTTAAATGGAAAATTCCAGATGTTAACAGTTCATGTTTTAAATTGCCCACTGCTCTGAGTAGTGTGTTGGAATCTCGCTTCATCCCACTTCGTCCTGTCCAGGATGTGAATCATCCTTTTGTCCAGTTTATCCACACTTATAGGCTACCCGCCCATTAGTCACTCGGTAGGCATCTCAGTTATCAGATGATTATTGCATTATTGCAGTTGTTGTGTTCAAGTAACCCTTATTTTACTTAATAATGGCCTCAAAGAACAAGAGTTGTGATGCTGGCAATTTGGATATGCCAAATAGAGCCAAAAAGTGCTTCATGTAGGTGAAAGATGAAAGTTTTTGACTTAATAAGAAATTAAAAAAACCCATATGCCAAGGTTGCTAAAACCTATGGTAACTTTTATTACAGTATATTGTTATAATTGCTCTATTTTATTATTAGTTATGGTTTTTAAACTCTTACTGTGCCTAATTTATAAACGAAACTTTATCATAGGTGTGTATGCATAGGAAAAAACAAAGTATATAAAGGATTCAAAACTATCCATGGTTTCAGGCACCCGCTGGTGGTCTTGGAACGTGTTCCCCGTGGATAATGGGGTGCTGCTGTAATTTGTTATAGCAGCAATAGAAAACTAATACACAAAACAAATCAACTTAATCCTCTAAATAACAATAGGTGTTATGGCAAAAATTCCATTTCCCCTAAAGTTCTATTTTCCTCTCCCAAAACACTGAAGTGATTTTATTCCTAGTGTGAGTCTCAGCTCTGCTCTCCATTTGTGCTGAAAGCGCTTATCCTAATTTCAAGAGGGAAAATAGAGCCTGATGGCTGGTATCTGAAAGAAGTCCTGCAAAATAGGGCCCACGTGACACTCTTAGGCACAAAAGATGACCGTAGCCATGGGATTGAGGTGAGGGGGTGTCATGTACCATAGACAGTGAGGTGAAAAATATGGATAGATTCCACCCCTCCAGTTAAGCTGGCTACAGCCCGTTACTGCCCACTGTCCTTATGGGTCAAGTCTCAATTCTCAGGGATGTCATGTTGGGCACATAGACCCTCTGCTCATACTTGTCCTCGAGGCAGACCCAGGGTGGAACCTCTTCTGTCCCACTATGGACTTGGAGCATGGCTCTCCATTTTAAGTCAGCCCCAAAGCCCCACAAGATCTCCTCCTGCTCTGTTCCTGGCTCCTTGATCACATGAAACAACACAGAACATCCTTGGATCCCCTTCAGAGGAGTGTAGGCTCCAGAATCCTGAACTGCAGAACCATGTGCTCCAGAAATCTTGATCCCAGTGGTGCGGACACCAGGGCATTGGAAACAGGAAAGTGAGTGTTTTTTGATCAAGGATAAAAGAGAGAACCACAAGACCTCTTTTGAAATGAAATCCATCCAATACACTCCCTTGATTCCTGGAGGGCAGCCTAGTCCGATGAATTTGAAGCAATTCTGGAATCAAGTCCTGGTTCCAGTGGAGTGTAACCTTGAAAAGTTTACTTAACTTGCTAACCAGCAGTTTCCCTACCTGCCTCAAAATGATAGTGTGAATTAAATGAGCTCAAGAATTAAAAGCGTCAGCATATTTTCTGACACATATTAAGTGCATATCTGTAGGAGGCAGGTTCCAAAGTGGGTCCAAGGAGCCCTCCCTCCTCATGTTTACACCCTTTGTAACCACCTCCCCTGGAGTGTGGTCTGTACCTGATGACTTGCTTCTAAGGACCAGGATACAGCAAAGGTGATGGGATGCCACTTAGCGATGCAAGGTGACCCATCTTGCTCTCACTCTCTGTCTCCCTCCAGCCGATGAAACCATCTGCCATGTTGTCAGCTGCCCTGTGGAGAGGCCCACATGGTGAGGAACTGAGGGCAGCCTCCAGCCAAAAACCAGGGAGTTGCTGATCTCAAAGGAAACACTTTCAGCTTTTCACCACTGAGTACGATGTTATTTGCGAGCTTGCCATATACAGCCTTTAGTATGTTAAGATAATTTGATTCTATACCTAATTTGTTGACAGTTTTTATCATGAAATCACTTTGAATTTTGTCAAATGCTTTTTATGCACCTATTGAGAAGATTGTATGATTTTTATCCTTCATGCTGTTAAGGTGGTGTATGACATTTATTGACTTGCAGATGTTGGATCTACTTGCATGCCAGGGATAAATCCCACTTGATCATGGTGTATGATCTGTTTAATATACTGTTGAATTCAGTTTGCCAGTATTTTGTTTCAGGGTTTTTGTATCTATGCTCATGAGGGATATTGTCCTGTAGTTTTGTTTTCTTGTAGTGTACTTGTTTAGCTAACCTCATAAAGTGTGTTTGGAAGTAATCTCTCCTCTTCATTT
>NW_025798969.1:0-1352 GCF_021613505.1 Equus quagga
CTGACTTCCTCCACCCCCAACATCCTCCTTTGTCTTTAGCTGGAGATGGTATTTAAGTGGGGACTTCAGCCATTTTGACAAGTTGCTCAGCTTGCCTGACTTCTCCCATGTATACATGTTATAAAGCTTTGTTTAATTTTCTCCTGCTATCATGTCTCACATGAATTTAATTCATCCTCTGGCCAGACGAACCCACATTGGGTAGAGGAAATGTCTTCCCCCCCTACAGGCTCCAGGGAGTCAGACACCCATGGGTGTGATCCCACAGATGGTTGTAGGGAATCAAAGTCTACCCAGGGCCTTCTTGTTTTCCAAAGCCCTCAGACTGAATGGAAGTTTATTGCTGTGTCCAGAGCAGCTGACTTCCATGGCCACTGTCAACTCCCATGTTGCCAGGTACCCAAGGACATCTGTGCTGCCAGGGAGAATGGTAAAGATGGAGGAAAGACAGGCTACATGTTATCTCAAGCTTGAGTTGAGAAAATTTATATTGTTAACTCAATTTGATGTGGGCATTTTCCCCTTTCTTTAGTAAGTTGCTTTGTAATTGTAAAAGTATAATGTGTTCATAAAAAACTACTATATAGATTATGGAATTGATTCAAGTAAAAGTTCAAAGAGTGCCTCCTCCCAGAGGTAAGCACTGTTATTAACATGTATCCCTCCAGACCTTTCTCTGTGTAACCACAAATACCATAAACTCTGTAAACACAGGGCATCTGTTTGTAAATTCATTGTGAAACTGAGAACTAAGGAGTTAAAAAATCCTCCCTAGAGTCAAAATGTTGAGATAAGCTTTGCTGACTGCAGCTGTGCATATTCAACATGGCCAACTGTTGTTCAAAGCTAACCAGGTCTTCCTGTCCCTCCTTAGCATATGAGTGAGCTGTCTTTCCCAGGAAGTCAAGGTCCAGACATCAAGATTCAGCCTCCCAGGGCCAAACACAGACTTAAGATGAAAACTGATCAGAAAAGTCCAGACAGTGCATGGAAAAGAAATTCAGTCTTCAAAGCCAAATGTAGGCTGGTGGGAAGACACCAATGAGCAAGGCCACGTGCACCACATCCTGCCTAAAACCCCAGATAAAAAACCCTGTCTTTTTCCATTTGAGGAGGTGGACCTGAGTTCTAACTCCAACCCCTCGTCTGTCTGCCTTTCAATAATAGTAAACCCTCTTTCCTTGCCACAAGCCTGATTTTTCTGTTTTGGGCACTACTGTGCAATAAGTAAATGAACCTATGTTTGTGTTCAGTAACAATTCTAGCATTTGTGATGACTTATATGGGTGTGGTCTCTTACTCTTCCTTTGAACCAGTTCCAATAGGCTACTGGTTCTCTCATTAATTAATGA
>NW_025798970.1:0-1352 GCF_021613505.1 Equus quagga
TCATTAATTAATGAGAGAACCAGTAGCCTATTGGAACTGGTTCAAAGGAAGAGTAAGAGACCACACCCATATAAGTCATCACAAATGCTAGAATTGTTACTGAACACAAACATAGGTTCATTTACTTATTGCACAGTAGTGCCCAAAACAGAAAAATCAGGCTTGTGGCAAGGAAAGAGGGTTTACTATTATTGAAAGGCAGACAGACGAGGGGTTGGAGTTAGAACTCAGGTCCACCTCCTCAAATGGAAAAAGACAGGGTTTTTTATCTGGGGTTTTAGGCAGGATGTGGTGCACGTGGCCTTGCTCATTGGTGTCTTCCCACCAGCCTACATTTGGCTTTGAAGACTGAATTTCTTTTCCATGCACTGTCTGGACTTTTCTGATCAGTTTTCATCTTAAGTCTGTGTTTGGCCCTGGGAGGCTGAATCTTGATGTCTGGACCTTGACTTCCTGGGAAAGACAGCTCACTCATATGCTAAGGAGGGACAGGAAGACCTGGTTAGCTTTGAACAACAGTTGGCCATGTTGAATATGCACAGCTGCAGTCAGCAAAGCTTATCTCAACATTTTGACTCTAGGGAGGATTTTTTAACTCCTTAGTTCTCAGTTTCACAATGAATTTACAAACAGATGCCCTGTGTTTACAGAGTTTATGGTATTTGTGGTTACACAGAGAAAGGTCTGGAGGGATACATGTTAATAACAGTGCTTACCTCTGGGAGGAGGCACTCTTTGAACTTTTACTTGAATCAATTCCATAATCTATATAGTAGTTTTTTATGAACACATTATACTTTTACAATTACAAAGCAACTTACTAAAGAAAGGGGAAAATGCCCACATCAAATTGAGTTAACAATATAAATTTTCTCAACTCAAGCTTGAGATAACATGTAGCCTGTCTTTCCTCCATCTTTACCATTCTCCCTGGCAGCACAGATGTCCTTGGGTACCTGGCAACATGGGAGTTGACAGTGGCCATGGAAGTCAGCTGCTCTGGACACAGCAATAAACTTCCATTCAGTCTGAGGGCTTTGGAAAACAAGAAGGCCCTGGGTAGACTTTGATTCCCTACAACCATCTGTGGGATCACACCCATGGGTGTCTGACTCCCTGGAGCCTGTAGGGGGGGAAGACATTTCCTCTACCCAATGTGGGTTCGTCTGGCCAGAGGATGAATTAAATTCATGTGAGACATGATAGCAGGAGAAAATTAAACAAAGCTTTATAACATGTATACATGGGAGAAGTCAGGCAAGCTGAGCAACTTGTCAAAATGGCTGAAGTCCCCACTTAAATACCATCTCCAGCTAAAGACAAAGGAGGATGTTGGGGGTGGAGGAAGTCAG
>NW_025798971.1:0-1351 GCF_021613505.1 Equus quagga
CTGACTTCCTCCACCCCCAACATCCTCCTTTGTCTTTAGCTGGAGATGGTATTTAAGTGGGGACTTCAGCCATTTTGACAAGTTGCTCAGCTTGCCTGACTTCTCCCATGTATACATGTTATAAAGCTTTGTTTAATTTTCTCCTGCTATCATGTCTCACATGAATTTAATTCATCCTCTGGCCAGACGAACCCACATTGGGTAGAGGAAATGTCTTCCCCCCCTACAGGCTCCAGGGAGTCAGACACCCATGGGTGTGATCCCACAGATGGTTGTAGGGAATCAAAGTCTACCCAGGGCCTTCTTGTTTTCCAAAGCCCTCAGACTGAATGGAAGTTTATTGCTGTGTCCAGGGCAGCTGACTTCCATGGCCACTGTCAACTCCCATGTTGCCAGGTACCCAAGGACATCTGTGCTGCCAGGGAGAATGGTAAAGATGGAGGAAAGACAGGCTACATGTTATCTCAAGCTTGAGTTGAGAAAATTTATATTGTTAACTCAATTTGATGTGGGCATTTTCCCCTTTCTTTAGTAAGTTGCTTTGTAATTGTAAAAGTATAATGTGTTCATAAAAAACTACTATATAGATTATGGAATTGATTCAAGTAAAAGTTCAAAGAGTGCCTCCTCCCAGAGGTAAGCACTGTTATTAACATGTATCCCTCCAGACCTTTCTCTGTGTAACCACAAATACCATAAACTCTGTAAACACAGGGCATCTGTTTGTAAATTCATTGTGAAACTGAGAACTAAGGAGTTAAAAAATCCTCCCTAGAGTCAAAATGTTGAGATAAGCTTTGCTGACTGCAGCTGTGCATATTCAACATGGCCAACTGTTGTTCAAAGCTAACCAGGTCTTCCTGTCCCTCCTTAGCATATGAGTGAGCTGTCTTTCCCAGGAAGTCAAGGTCCAGACATCAAGATTCAGCCTCCCAGGGCCAAACACAGACTTAAGATGAAAACTGATCAGAAAAGTCCAGACAGTGCATGGAAAAGAAATTCAGTCTTCAAAGCCAAATGTAGGCTGGTGGGAAGACACCAATGAGCAAGGCCACGTGCACCACATCCTGCCTAAAACCCCAGATAAAAAACCCTGTCTTTTTCCATTTGAGGAGGTGGACCTGAGTTCTAACTCCAACCCTCGTCTGTCTGCCTTTCAATAATAATAAACCCTCTTTCCTTGCCACAAGCCTGATTTTTCTGTTTTGGGCACTACTGTGCAATAAGTAAATGAACCTATGTTTGTGTTCAGTAACAATTCTAGCATTTGTGATGACTTATATGGGTGTGGTCTCTTACTCTTCCTTTGAACCAGTTCCAATAGGCTACTGGTTCTCTCATTAATTAATGA
>NW_025798972.1:0-1351 GCF_021613505.1 Equus quagga
TCATTAATTAATGAGAGAACCAGTAGCCTATTGGAACTGGTTCAAAGGAAGAGTAAGAGACCACACCCATATAAGTCATCACAAATGCTAGAATTGTTACTGAACACAAACATAGGTTCATTTACTTATTGCACAGTAGTGCCCAAAACAGAAAAATCAGGCTTGTGGCAAGGAAAGAGGGTTTATTATTATTGAAAGGCAGACAGACGAGGGTTGGAGTTAGAACTCAGGTCCACCTCCTCAAATGGAAAAAGACAGGGTTTTTTATCTGGGGTTTTAGGCAGGATGTGGTGCACGTGGCCTTGCTCATTGGTGTCTTCCCACCAGCCTACATTTGGCTTTGAAGACTGAATTTCTTTTCCATGCACTGTCTGGACTTTTCTGATCAGTTTTCATCTTAAGTCTGTGTTTGGCCCTGGGAGGCTGAATCTTGATGTCTGGACCTTGACTTCCTGGGAAAGACAGCTCACTCATATGCTAAGGAGGGACAGGAAGACCTGGTTAGCTTTGAACAACAGTTGGCCATGTTGAATATGCACAGCTGCAGTCAGCAAAGCTTATCTCAACATTTTGACTCTAGGGAGGATTTTTTAACTCCTTAGTTCTCAGTTTCACAATGAATTTACAAACAGATGCCCTGTGTTTACAGAGTTTATGGTATTTGTGGTTACACAGAGAAAGGTCTGGAGGGATACATGTTAATAACAGTGCTTACCTCTGGGAGGAGGCACTCTTTGAACTTTTACTTGAATCAATTCCATAATCTATATAGTAGTTTTTTATGAACACATTATACTTTTACAATTACAAAGCAACTTACTAAAGAAAGGGGAAAATGCCCACATCAAATTGAGTTAACAATATAAATTTTCTCAACTCAAGCTTGAGATAACATGTAGCCTGTCTTTCCTCCATCTTTACCATTCTCCCTGGCAGCACAGATGTCCTTGGGTACCTGGCAACATGGGAGTTGACAGTGGCCATGGAAGTCAGCTGCCCTGGACACAGCAATAAACTTCCATTCAGTCTGAGGGCTTTGGAAAACAAGAAGGCCCTGGGTAGACTTTGATTCCCTACAACCATCTGTGGGATCACACCCATGGGTGTCTGACTCCCTGGAGCCTGTAGGGGGGGAAGACATTTCCTCTACCCAATGTGGGTTCGTCTGGCCAGAGGATGAATTAAATTCATGTGAGACATGATAGCAGGAGAAAATTAAACAAAGCTTTATAACATGTATACATGGGAGAAGTCAGGCAAGCTGAGCAACTTGTCAAAATGGCTGAAGTCCCCACTTAAATACCATCTCCAGCTAAAGACAAAGGAGGATGTTGGGGGTGGAGGAAGTCAG
>NW_025798973.1:0-1445 GCF_021613505.1 Equus quagga
TGACTGAGGTGTTAAAAAATACCTTGATTTCACTCATTAATTAATGACAGAACCAGTAGCCTATTAGAACTGGTTCAAGGGAAGAGTAAGAGACCACACCCATATAAGTCATCACAAATGTTGGAATTGTTACCGAACACAAACATAGGTTCGTTTACTCATTGCTCAGTAGTGCCAAAAAAACGGAAACATCAGGCTTGTGGCAAGGAAAGAGGGTTTATTACTATTGAAAGGCAGGCAGATGAGGAGTTGGTAGTTAGAACTCAGGTCCACCTCCTCAAAGGGAAAAAGAGAGGGTTTTTTATCTGGGGTTTTAGGGAGGATGTGGTGCATGTGGCCTTGCTCATTGGTGTCTTCCCAACAGCCTACACTAGGCTTTGAAGATTTAATTTCTTTTCCCTTCACTCTCTGGACTTTTCTGATCAGTTTTCATCTTAAGACTGTGTTTGGCCTTGGGAGGCTGAATCTTGATGTCTGGACCTTGACTTCCTGGCAAAGAGCTCACTCATATGCTAAGGAGGGATGGGAAACCTGGTTAGCTTTGAACAACAGTTGACCATGTTGAATATTCACAGTTGCAGTCAGCAAAGCCCATCTCAACATTTTGGCTCTAGGGAGGATTTTTTAACTCCTTAGTTCTCAGTTTCAGAATGAATTTACAAACAGATGCCCTGTGTTTACAGAGTTTATTGTATTTGTGGTTACATAGAGAAAGGTATGGAAGGATACATGTTAATAACAGTGCTTACCTTTGGGAGGAGGCGCTCTTTGAACTTTTACTTGAATCAATTCCATAATCTATATGGTAGTTTTTTATGAACACATTATACTTTTACAATTACAAAGCAACTTACTACAGAAAGGGGAAAATGCCCACACCAAATTGAGTTGAAAATATAAATTTTCTCAACTCAAGCTTGAGACAACATGTAGCCTGTCTCTCCTCCATCTTTACCATTCTCCCTGGCAGCACAGATGTCCTTGGGTACCTGGCAACATGGGAGTTGACAGTGGCTATGGAAGTCAGCTGCTCTGGACACAGCAATAAACTTCCATTCAGTCTGAGGGCTTTGGAAAACAAGAAGGCCCTGGGTAGACTTTGACTCCTTACAACCATCTATGGGATCACACTCATGGGTGTCTGACTCCCTGGAGCCTGTAGGGGAGGAAGACATTTCCTCTACCCAATGTGGGTTCGTCTGGCCAGAGGATGAACTAAACTCACATGAGACAGAATAGCAGGAGAAAATTAAACAAAGCTTTATAACATGTATACATGGGAGATGTCAGGCAAGCTGAGCAACTCACCAAAATGGCTGAAGTCCCCACTTAAATATCATATCCAGCTAAAGACAAAGGAGGATGTTGGGGGTGGAGGAAGTCAGTTACAGGAGGTTGCCAGACAAGCACAATAAACAAATGCAGATTTAAGTCCTTGCCTTCCC
>NW_025798974.1:0-1445 GCF_021613505.1 Equus quagga
GGGAAGGCAAGGACTTAAATCTGCATTTGTTTATTGTGCTTGTCTGGCAACCTCCTGTAACTGACTTCCTCCACCCCCAACATCCTCCTTTGTCTTTAGCTGGATATGATATTTAAGTGGGGACTTCAGCCATTTTGGTGAGTTGCTCAGCTTGCCTGACATCTCCCATGTATACATGTTATAAAGCTTTGTTTAATTTTCTCCTGCTATTCTGTCTCATGTGAGTTTAGTTCATCCTCTGGCCAGACGAACCCACATTGGGTAGAGGAAATGTCTTCCTCCCCTACAGGCTCCAGGGAGTCAGACACCCATGAGTGTGATCCCATAGATGGTTGTAAGGAGTCAAAGTCTACCCAGGGCCTTCTTGTTTTCCAAAGCCCTCAGACTGAATGGAAGTTTATTGCTGTGTCCAGAGCAGCTGACTTCCATAGCCACTGTCAACTCCCATGTTGCCAGGTACCCAAGGACATCTGTGCTGCCAGGGAGAATGGTAAAGATGGAGGAGAGACAGGCTACATGTTGTCTCAAGCTTGAGTTGAGAAAATTTATATTTTCAACTCAATTTGGTGTGGGCATTTTCCCCTTTCTGTAGTAAGTTGCTTTGTAATTGTAAAAGTATAATGTGTTCATAAAAAACTACCATATAGATTATGGAATTGATTCAAGTAAAAGTTCAAAGAGCGCCTCCTCCCAAAGGTAAGCACTGTTATTAACATGTATCCTTCCATACCTTTCTCTATGTAACCACAAATACAATAAACTCTGTAAACACAGGGCATCTGTTTGTAAATTCATTGTGAAACTGAGAACTAAGGAGTTAAAAAATCCTCCCTAGAGCCAAAATGTTGAGATGGGCTTTGCTGACTGCGACTGTGAATATTCAACATGGTCAACTGTTGTTCAAAGCTAACCAGGTTTCCCATCCCTCCTTAGCATATGAGTGAGCTCTTTGCCAGGAAGTCAAGGTCCAGACATCAAGATTCAGCCTCCCAAGGCCAAACACAGTCTTAAGATGAAAACTGATCAGAAAAGTCCAGAGAGTGAAGGGAAAAGAAATTAAATCTTCAAAGCCTAGTGTAGGCTGTTGGGAAGACACCAATGAGCAAGGCCACATGCACCACATCCTCCCTAAAACCCCAGATAAAAAACCCTCTCTTTTTCCCTTTGAGGAGGTGGACCTGAGTTCTAACTACCAACTCCTCATCTGCCTGCCTTTCAATAGTAATAAACCCTCTTTCCTTGCCACAAGCCTGATGTTTCCGTTTTTTTGGCACTACTGAGCAATGAGTAAACGAACCTATGTTTGTGTTCGGTAACAATTCCAACATTTGTGATGACTTATATGGGTGTGGTCTCTTACTCTTCCCTTGAACCAGTTCTAATAGGCTACTGGTTCTGTCATTAATTAATGAGTGAAATCAAGGTATTTTTTAACACCTCAGTCA
>NW_025798975.1:0-1445 GCF_021613505.1 Equus quagga
TGACTGAGGTGTTAAAAAATACCTTGATTTCACTCATTAATTAATGACAGAACCAGTAGCCTATTAGAACTGGTTCAAGGGAAGAGTAAGAGACCACACCCATATAAGTCATCACAAATGTTGGAATTGTTACCGAACACAAACATAGGTTCGTTTACTCATTGCTCAGTAGTGCCAAAAAAACGGAAACATCAGGCTTGTGGCAAGGAAAGAGGGTTTATTACTATTGAAAGGCAGGCAGATGAGGAGTTGGTAGTTAGAACTCAGGTCCACCTCCTCAAAGGGAAAAAGAGAGGGTTTTTTATCTGGGGTTTTAGGGAGGATGTGGTGCATGTGGCCTTGCTCATTGGTGTCTTCCCAACAGCCTACACTAGGCTTTGAAGATTTAATTTCTTTTCCCTTCACTCTCTGGA
Organism: Equus quagga; assembly: GCF_021613505.1. Classification (NCBI taxonomy): domain Eukaryota; kingdom Metazoa; phylum Chordata; class Mammalia; order Perissodactyla; family Equidae; genus Equus; species Equus quagga. The sequence continues at coordinate 414 of NW_025798975.1, forward strand.
CTTTTCTGATCAGTTTTCATCTTAAGACTGTGTTTGGCCTTGGGAGGCTGAATCTTGATGTCTGGACCTTGACTTCCTGGCAAAGAGCTCACTCATATGCTAAGGAGGGATGGGAAACCTGGTTAGCTTTGAACAACAGTTGACCATGTTGAATATTCACAGTCGCAGTCAGCAAAGCCCATCTCAACATTTTGGCTCTAGGGAGGATTTTTTAACTCCTTAGTTCTCAGTTTCACAATGAATTTACAAACAGATGCCCTGTGTTTACAGAGTTTATTGTATTTGTGGTTACATAGAGAAAGGTATGGAAGGATACATGTTAATAACAGTGCTTACCTTTGGGAGGAGGCGCTCTTTGAACTTTTACTTGAATCAATTCCATAATCTATATGGTAGTTTTTTATGAACACATTATACTTTTACAATTACAAAGCAACTTACTACAGAAAGGGGAAAATGCCCACACCAAATTGAGTTGAAAATATAAATTTTCTCAACTCAAGCTTGAGACAACATGTAGCCTGTCTCTCCTCCATCTTTACCATTCTCCCTGGCAGCACAGATGTCCTTGGGTACCTGGCAACATGGGAGTTGACAGTGGCTATGGAAGTCAGCTGCTCTGGACACAGCAATAAACTTCCATTCAGTCTGAGGGCTTTGGAAAACAAGAAGGCCCTGGGTAGACTTTGACTCCTTACAACCATCTATGGGATCACACTCATGGGTGTCTGACTCCCTGGAGCCTGTAGGGGAGGAAGACATTTCCTCTACCCAATGTGGGTTCGTCTGGCCAGAGGATGAACTAAACTCACATGAGACAGAATAGCAGGAGAAAATTAAACAAAGCTTTATAACATGTATACATGGGAGATGTCAGGCAAGCTGAGCAACTCACCAAAATGGCTGAAGTCCCCACTTAAATATCATATCCAGCTAAAGACAAAGGAGGATGTTGGGGGTGGAGGAAGTCAGTTACAGGAGGTTGCCAGACAAGCACAATAAACAAATGCAGATTTAAGTCCTTGCCTTCCC
>NW_025798976.1:0-16862 GCF_021613505.1 Equus quagga
AATCAATGTTTCCAAGGAAAATAGTGATCATTTTATGTTAAATGAAAAAGACAGAATCCAAGTTATGTTGTTTATACATTTCAGGACACATATATTATGCAAAGAAAAAGACAGACAAATGAAACAGCAAATATTAACAGTGGTTCTCTCTGAATGGTTGTATTTTAGCTGATTCATCTTTACCTTTGCTGTTTACTGTAATCACCATGCTTTCTAAGTCAATTTGTATATTGCCTACAATTAATATTTTAGAAGAAATTCTTGAGGTGGCCTTGATGAAGTATTGTCTCCAGCAATTTAGAAGAAATTACCTTCTTGTAAAATCCAAGATAGGAGCACATTCAATCTAATTTCTAAGTTTGTGATATAAAAAGAAATAGTTCAGCAAAGATTCTCCAGGGTCTAAATCCCTGAGGTCATGGAGGCATACATAAACCCAACAGTTTGCTCCTAGGAGTCAGATTTAGCTTCCAAATCTCTCTCTCTCTCTCTCTCTCTCTACCTCTCTGCCTTTTTCTGAGTTTTTCTGGATTTTAAGAAATATATTCACATCACATTAAATACAATTTATTGTAGACTCCTGCTATATTTACAAACTTCTTAATATTTTCAATAACGTTTGAATTCTGAGTGGGAACCTTCTCGGTGACTATAACACTAGGAACAGGATCTTCAGGTGAGTTGGTTTCAGGTTGGGTGACCCGTCTTGAGTTATCTTGCACTTACATGGGGGACATTGAAGTCCTGCAACTTTTGAGGCAGGGAAGACTGTTAGTCTAAATGCCATAACGTCTCCTGAGTCCATCTTCCTAAAGTCTCATATCAATGAGTTTTGATCTCTTCCCCCTTCCCTGTGGCATCATCCTGATTTTTGCTTTGAGGATATTCACCACGTGCCTAGCATAGCACAGTCACACTGAAAGTTTTTAAAGGAACAGTGTTAAATCTGAGAATGTCCTTAACATCTCAAAATCTTGTAGAAAGGAGATAAAATAATATGTGTAAAGTAATGGTGAACATAATAGATCATGAAATTTTGATTTCCTGAGTAATGTCTGTAGGTATACCAAGAAAGTGGAAAATATTGCTGGAGTGAAGAGAAAGTTTCTTCACAATAGTGATTTTCATTTAAAGCTTTAGATATTGTAACTGCTGCATCAGTATACTAGAAAAGGAGGATGCTCCTGATAAAAGAAGAGAAAAATCAAATAAGCCAAGGAATAAATGAGCAAGTGTTGCTCATTATAAGCTGAGAATATGGTCATGGTTGAAGAAGCTTGAGCACTAGGGAACAGCTAGTGTGAGGGTTTAGGTGAAACTTAGCAGAGACATTTAGAATTAGCTGATATGCAGAAGCCAAAGTTTTCAGAACCAATGACTGTCATAATAACCACAGAAATCAAGAGAAGAAGCTGATGTTCTCACAGGGCAAGCTAGCAGCACTGCAGGGAAGGTGGCTGTTCCTCAGCTACCGTAATCCACCGGAGTGTGATTGCAGCTTGCTAAATATCCCACAGGCACCAGCCTGAGATGAGAAAAGGAGGACAAGAGAGTCATATAATAATGAGAAAGCAAGGGAAAAAAGACAATTTATTGAAGGACAGTAAGGGGTGAATTAAGACAAACAGGGCCAAGAGGAGATCCAGGAAAGAGCTGAGATACCCTTTAATGTCCCAGACTGTACCCACTTCTTCATTACTGCCCACTTTGGCCTTTGATCTATTTCTTAGATTTTTTTTTCAGATTTTTAAAATTTTTTTCCTTTTTCTCCCAAAGCCCCCCAGTACATAGTTGTATATTCTTAGTTGTGGGTCCTTCTAGTTGTGGCATGTGGGACGCTGCCTCAGCGTGGCTTGATGAGCAGTGCCATGTCTGCGCCCAGGATTCGAACTGACGAAACACTGGGCCGCCTGCAGTGGAGTGTGCGAACTTAACCACTCAGCCACGGGGTCGGCCCCTATTTCTTAGATATTTAAAATAATATAAGGGTTTAAAAATAATACCAATTATTCATAGAACTAAGAATTAAAAAGGGTGAGGGTGGAGAAAACTACATCTCCCAGACTCTACAATTGTCAGACTCTATGCTAAGTATATTAACATCGTTTCCTATTTTAAAACTTACACACCAATGAAATATGTATTATCATGTCATTATTGCTGATAAAAATGTTGAGACTCAGAAAATACAATTAATTCACCAAAGATAACACAGTAAATGACAAAGCCTGGAATTGAATTTAAATCTATGGTTCCAAGCCATGCTTCTTTCATTATCCTGGTCTGTCATTAGCTCTTTGTCACTTTCCTGCCCGTTCTCTTTTCTACGTGTAGGAAATACATTTTCGTGTGTGTCAAAAATAGCATTTAGCTGTGAAGGAGATAATAGTTTCTTTGTACATTGACTTGATCAGACAAAACTAAAATGGGAGTAGTTCTTACAGCATCTTATTAACCTGAACATTTCAGAAAGGTGCTTGTTATTGATACGTTATTATTATAAACTTATCTTTTAAAACATTATTAAATGATTAAAGATACATCTGTGGTTATGAACTACTGTAGAATACAGATGCTTTTGTTTTCTCAAAGTAACATCTATAAATATAACAAAGATTTCATGACTCAAAATAAGATAATCACATACGTAGTTTTAATCAAAACCAATGTTTATATCACCAGAAATTTGGAGGGTGACTATGTAACCATTGACGTTTAGCACATTATCTAGCAAGAATATAGAAAACATGTTAGAGAATATGGAAGGCTGTAGAAAATATAGAAGGATTGAGCAAACCACATTATAAGTTGCTCTCCATATCAGATATTTTAAGTATTTAGTGTTATAATATGCCTAGTAAAGCTAACAGATTAAAATGTAATAATAGAAAATTAAAAGATAATAATCAAGGAATCTAGATGAGTATATTGAGAGCATCAGTGACACTAAGTGAGATAACACTTTAGTAGGAAAGAAAACACAGGAGAGAGGGAATAGCATGTCATAAATGCAACTTGCTCATTTCACCAGGTCACTACAGTGTTTTTAGAACCTTAGGGCAATTACTGTAGCATCAGCGTAAATCAATGGAAAACCTGAAGATATACAGGGCTATATTTCCTTCAATGTCCATATATTTTTTCAAAACTTGAAAATTCTTTTGGTGACTCATAAATGCTGCCTTTCCTATGATCCTCAATTTGAATATCATAACTCTAGAAGTATGATCACTTCTAATGCTTTACTACTCCTGATCCTTCCTTTATAAATTTTAGTGCTTAAATTATATTCATTGTTATATTAGCGCTATTTCAAAAAAAACACAGGTCCTCAGAACGATGGAACTGTGAAAGACAGATGTTTTTCTACAACAATGTAGAATACTTTTCTGTCTAATCATAAACTTAATTCAAATTCTGGCACTTAGATCGACTTCAAAACCCAACTCATCACTAACAAGCTGTGTAACCTCTAACAAGTTCCTTAACTTACATATGCCTCAGTTTCCTTATGTAAAATATGGGGCTACCTGTTTTACAATTCATAGTGGTATTTGAAGATTGAAATTAATATATTTGAATCTTTTAGCACAATGCCTGCCACATGGTAAATGTTATAAAAATTTACTATCATCATTAATATTTTTATTATCATTATTTCAGATATTCTTCAACAACAATCATGTTGTTAGCTGAAGGAAATCAGAGTACTGGAGCCACGTTAACCCTCTTGGGCTTCTCAGAATATCCAGACGTTCAGGTGCCCTGTTCCTGGCATTCTTGACCACCTACACAGTCACTTTGGTGGGGAACCTCAGCATGATCATGATCATCAGGATCAGTCCTAAACTCAACATCCCCATATATTTTTTTCTCAGCCACTTGTCCTTTGTTGATTTCTGTTATTCCATTATAGTTACACTCAAACTGTTAGAGAAGTTGGTTGTGGAAGACAGAACCATTTCTTTCATAGGATGCATCATGCAATTCTTCTTGGCTTGTATATCTGCAGTGGCGGAAACATTCATCTTGGCAGTGATGGCCTGTGACCACTTTGTGGCCATCTGTAATCCTCTGCTTTATACAGTGGCCATGTCACAGAGGCTCTGTGCCCTCCTGGTGGCTGGGTCATACCTCTGGGGTATGGCTGGCCCCTTGGTACTCCTTTGCTATGCTCTTTGGTTAAACTTTTCTGGACATAACATAATCAACCACTTTTTCTGTGAATATACTGCTCTCATTGCTGTCTCAATCTCCAATATACAAATTCCCCACCTACTGCTCTTTGGTTTTGCCACCTTCAATGAGGTGAGTATACTATGCGTCATCCTTGCTAGATACGTATTTATTTTTAAGACTGTACTTAACATCTGTTCTGCTAGCGGGCGTTGTGAGCCTTCTCCACCTGTGCCTCCTACCTTATCGCCATCACCATCTTTCACGGGACCATCGTTTCCTTCTACTCTGTGCCCAACTCCAAAAACTCTTGGCAAATTGTCAAAGTGGCCTCTGTATTTTACACAATGGTCAACCTCATGTTGAACGCTCCGATCTATAGCTTGAGGAACAAAGCTGCGAAGGATGCCTTCCAGAAATTAATTGACACAAAAGTCCTGTTTTCTGAACCAATCTCAAAAGATGTTTTTAATCTTAAAAGCAGTGGAAACAGAGTCTTCTAAAACCTACAGCACATATTCGCATGAGGTTTTTTTTGGTGACTGATGTCACCATATTTTGAATCGGTAAACTGAATTCCCTTGAAGTTATTTGTGTTGTATGTCACTGAAGCATTGTGTATTTTTTGGGAGATACAGATGGATACGCTATGTGATAAAAGGGGGGATGATACTCTTCTGATACTTTCATTCCTTGGGTTCTGCAAATTCTATGAATCCACAATCTTGGGCTTTCTAACAATCAGCTTATGCTGAGAAGTAGATTGGGCAAGGACAGTTACATCTATTGTGTAGATGATGACACAGAGATTCAAGAAACTAGCCTAGAATTGACTGAAATGATTAATTTAAGACAGGAACTCAACTCTGTTAACTCTAAATCTAGTGTCCTTTCACTCTAGTACCTTGGAGACTATTAAAGTCATCAAGTGAAAAGTTGGTGGGAAATGTTTAAAGGAAGTAATCAACCTGACACTGCCTGAATCCACAGATCAGACTTAGCAGCACTAAAAGTGGACAACTAGTTAACACGTATGTCACAATTTGATGCAACTGGCAATAGTCACAACCACCTATGAAGAATTCTTGCCTAAAGGAAACTAAAAGAGTGAATCTAAACTAATAAAGCTTCTTGATGTACCAGTTTAAAGGAATTGGTGCAGGAACAAGTCAAATGATGACAAATAAAGCAATAAGAAAAATACAGATGGTCCAATTTTTCCAAAAAATTACCTGAACGCACATACATGTACATGAACACACACTCAAAACTGTTACACACTACACAGAACATAATGCTACAGAATACATGGAACTGTCACATAATAAAAAAATTTTAGTTATAACAACCAAATTTGTTTGATTCTTGATTCAAACTAACTGTACAAATATATCTTTGAGACAACTGGGGAAATTTAAAGTGAGTTTGGTATTAAATTATATAACAATATGTTATTTTGTTAGATGCAATTTTGGCATGAGTGTTTATTCTAATGCTTATTTTATCGATGGTTACATTTTTTATAAACTCCTGTTAATGACTTAGTACTGTTAGCAAGTGGATGGGAAGTCAGGGACTCACTGTCCCTAAAATGTCTTTACTTTTCAGGACAAAGAACACTACACATAGTCTTGCTTTCCAGGCTGCACACAGGACTTTTGGCCAAAAATGCATTTGGGACAGGAAAGAGAAGCAGTGTAGCAATGTAGTTCTTATAGTTGATTGTTTTGACGCTTGTACCGTTGGTGGAAGTACTTTTTATTTCCTTGAATGTCTTTAAAAGACTTAAAGTTTTAAAACTACATTGATAAACCTCTTTTGGTTTTATCATCCCAGATTATTTCAGTAGAGCTGAAATTATTTAAGGACAATTTCTTAAAGAAAATGTACTACAAAAGTACTCAACTAGTGCCATCTCATATTTTGTTGTTGTTCTAAAAAGTACCAACACAGTGGCACAAATACAGCTTTAAAGGACCACCAATTGATATACCCAGATAAGCTTCCTTTTTTCTTTCTGCCATAAATAATATCATGCTGAAATATCCAAGTTACATTTGTTGCAAAAGGGGTTTAGAAAACATAGGACACTACTGCAAACTGCAGAATTATTGAGATGCATGAAAAAAGCTGACTGTCGATTTGAAAATCAATTGTATTTGCTATTCCCTTTGTCTCAAATTCAACGCTCTTCCCTCAGTTATTTGCATAATTTGCTTTCTCACTTGGAAATGGTCCACACTCAAATACCACCTCACTATAGTCTTGTATGACCTCCCTATTTAAAATGAAACCTTCAATTATATATTTTTTTGCATTTATAATTACTGGAAAATCATTGCATATTTATTTTTTATTCCCCATTAAATTAAATTTGTTGAAAAATGGACATTCTTGCTCTTCTTCTCCAATACCTAAGATAGCACCTAGCTTAGGGTAAACCTCTAATAAACATTTATTGAAAGAATGAATGAATGAGTAATTACATATCCTCATTATGTACTCAACCTTATTTCCCTGGTTTCTGACTAGAGATAGAAAATTCAGCAGAGTGGACACTTGTTTTGGTTTGTCTTATTTTGTTTTATTTTGACCGCCAAGTTTCAATAATCACTTCTAAAACATCCTTATTGTTCTTTGTGAACTATCTCCTGTCTGATCTTAAATTCCTCATAGTTCTGGAAAGTTTGGCTCTATTCCAAGTTCATTGGAAGGTCATGTTTATTATTCAGTAAGATTCTTGGTACACTTACTTTATGTTAATCAATTGATGTAGGAGTTTAGAATATATAAGTGAACACATTCTCTGCTTTTCTTTTTCTCTGGAATTTTTATTCTAGCAGGGAGAAACAAACAATATATAATAACTGCAATAAATAAAGATTAAAAATATATTTGAAGCTTGTTAAGTACTTTAAACATTAAATTGGATAGTGGAGTAGCCCCTGCAGTACAATAGTATGTTCACGGAAGTTTCCACTGAAAGGTCCATTTGAACAAAAACTTAAGGGAAAGCATTTCAAGGAAGGGGGAAAAAAACTGGCAGAAAAGACCATAAGTAAGGAATGTACAATATTTTCTAGAAACAGAAGGCAAGGAACAGAAGGAAAGAGGTCAGACTAGCTGGGGCAAGGGTAATAGAACAGAACAAAGATTTAAAAGGGACTGGATAATTTTCCCAACTTAATATTAAATTTGTAAATATTTCTGTTTTAACTCTGAAGGCATCAAGATGACCTAGAAGATCTCCAATATGGTGAGAGTGGATGATATGGAGGCAGACAGTTATGCTTGCCATATAGTAGTCACTCAGTTAATACTTGATAATGAGGACTTTTATAATTACATAATTTTGGTAGTTGTATGAGGTATGGGACTAATTAGGGGCCTGGGGGAAGTGACCTTATAAATTTTCATGTGAAATACCCCTTATGCTGCTCCAGGTTTTCTAGCATACAAGAATTATGTTAGAGAAAGGTGATTAATTTTAATTGTTTATTTAATGACCTCAAGAGAATGGGGCAATGGGTGGTCTCTAGGGTTCATGTCCCAAAGGTAGTGACTGTAGCTATAAGAACACATGCATCACTCCCAATCTGCAGAGGTCCTCCCTTTGCCTCCAGCAGGTTTGTTTTAAGATTCTAGAGACAGATTGATGCTAATTTCAATGTAGGGTATGTAGAAAACAACATGATGGGGGAACTTATCCTTTAGATCTAGACAGCTCTTGAAAAATATTTAGCCCCTGCAAAAGTTACACATATGAACATGCAAAGAAGAGGATACATTTATTTATTTATTCTCAAGAGCTTTGTGTCAGAGGGCCTGGCTTGGCTGAACTCCTCGCTAACAGCCCATGAAGAACTGGTACTGGGGTTGGGAGGAGCCGAGGTACAGGAGTTGTGGGGAGAGAAGAGCTCTGAGAATTTGAGGGAATGTGCATTATCTTGATTCTACAAATTTTTGGAAAGGGATCCAGGTAGAACAGACAAATATTTAAATAAATTGAAACAAGCAGAGATTGAATAGACCCTCTATTGAAAAACAATTAAAAGTGATCAGCTTTAATTAAGATTATAAAGCAGGATACACATGTCCCTTGTGGGCAAAAAGTTACAAAAAAATTGGGAAAAGAGGGGCTGGCCCCGTGGCCGAGTGGTTAAGTTCGCGCGCTCCGCTGCAGGCGGCCCAGTGTTTCGTTGGTTTGAATCCTGGGCGCGGACATGGCACTGCTCATCAGACCACGCTGAGGCAGCGTCCCACATGCCACAACTAGAAGGACCCACAACGAAATATCCAACTATGTACCGGGGGGCTTTGGGGAGAAAAAGGAGAAAAATAAAATCTTAAAAAAAAAAAAATTGGGAAAAGAATTACACGGAAGAAGATTTCAGCTGTTATATTTCCTATATAGTTTTCAGGACACAGGAGCCATTATATTAAATATAATATTAGTTTAAAATGAATTTTTAAATGCTTTAGCTAAATTAAATATTGTATTATGAAAAAAGTTTGATAATTAGAACATCTGACTTTGTGATGGATTATCTTTTGAGGTTGTCGTTAATACTCAAATTTATGAATATAGGGACAGAGGGCTCTTGAGTGTCTCAGTTTTGCATATGATCTGACATTTTTATTGATGAGCCATCTGAAATCCATTTCTTGGGTTGTGGGACCAGAGGTAATCTTACCAGAAATGATAGAGAAAGAGTTTTCCAGAATGGTAAGATCTTAAAAGTGTTGGCAACCATTTAGAGAAATATAATTCTTTTGTATTACTATTTTCTCATGAAAAGTCTTTATAATGCAGTACTACCTCCAATTTAGAATCTCTCTCCCTCACAGGTAATATAGGACAGAAGGAATATCCTATATGTCTTGAAGGGAGAGTAGAAAGAGAGAAAGAGAGAGAGAGAGACCTTTGAAAGAGAAGTTTCTAAGTCAGAGTCTTTACTATACTTAGTTATTCCTGGGAGAGAAAATGTCCCTAAATCCCCTTCTCATTTCATCTCGATGTTCCTTTCTAGTATAACTCTGTGGCATGTATGCTGTCATTGGGCTATTTCTCATAGGTTTAGAGTCTCTAGTTTGTCAATTAAAAGTATGATGATTAGGGGTCAGCCCGGTTGCATAGTGGTTAAGTTCATGCACTCCACTTCGGCAGCCCAGGGTTCACAGGTTCGGATCCCCAGAGAAAACCCAGCACAGCTCATCAAGCTATGCTGTGGTAACATCCCACATAAAAATAGAGGAAGACCGGCACAGACATTAGCTCAGTGATAGTCTTCCTCAAGCAAAAAGAGGAAGATTGGCAACAGATCTTAGCCCAGAGCCAATCTTCCTCACATACACAGAAAAGGTATGATAATTCATAAAGGAAATATGTTAGTAGCTAGACAAGAATACGGATCAGGGTCTGGTGTAATAAAATGGATTTGGGGCTGGGAGTCTGGAGATGTAGGATCTGGTCACAGACATGTAGATTGGTACTTACTTGCATTTCGTTGGGAAAGCCAAGATTCTCCAGTTTCCCTTATGTCACCTCCAGAACAAGGAGGTAGACTAGATAACCTTTATCATCTGTTCCAATTTTATTATTCCTCAAGCAATGAGGAAGGATTGACATTTGGGATTCCCCGAGCTGAGGAGCATACTCTTTGAGAAAAATCAATTAAGCTTAACTTTGATAACAGATTTACTGAGTCAGAGTGAAAAGCAAAGATTAAAGTGTTATAAGGAATTAACAATAAAGGCACAAATGTAAAGTATTAGAGGTTTTCATTCTTAATGTCAAAGTATGAATATATGATGCAAAAATTAATTTGTTTAGAAATTTCTCATTTTTGTTACTGATTATAGTACTGACATAATCAGTCATTGCAGTATGCTAGGTTTATCTTTTATGAACTTATAATTTTCAAGGAGAGCTGAAAGTGTTATGGGAGGATTTGCTTTAAAATAACCATAAATCTCTTGATTTCATACTTTTTTGTAAATATTAAAAATTATAATTGAGTACAAACATAATGCAATAACTGTATTGTTTTTACATAAGGAAACATTTTAAATGGTCGTTATGTTTTACAATTTTATACATTTAGTGTATCTTGCATAGAAAATACAAAAAGAAATCCTGAAAGGCATATTTTGCTTCATTTTGCAGTCTTGGGAAGGGCAGTTAACCAAGCTTCTTATATCCTCACTCTCCTTAATATTTTTATTTTCAGGACTGATTCAGATTCTAACAAACAGAAACCATGTTACTGTCAGAGAGAAATAAAACTGGGGCCACGTTCACTCTCTTGGGCTTCTCAGATTTCCCAGAACTGCAAATCCCTCTCTTCTTGATTTTTCTGGCTATTTACACTGTCACTGTTGTAGGGAATATTGGGATGATTGTAATAATCAAAATTAACCCCAAGCTACACACCCCTATGTACTTTTTCCTCAGCCACCTCTCATTTGTGGATTTCTGCTATTCCTCCGTCATTACTCCCAAGACCCTGGTGAACCTAGTTGTGGAAGACAGAACCATTTCATTTATAGGATGTGTAGTACAATTCTTTTTCTCTTGTACCTTTGCGGTAACTGAATTCTTTTTATTAGCTGTGATGGCCTATGACCGCTTTGTGGCCATTTGTAACCCTCTGCTCTACACATTTGCCATGTCCCAGAAACTCTGTGCCGTGCTAGTGGTCGGATCATATGCATGGGGAGTAGCTTGTTCCTTGATATTCACATGTTCTGTTACCAAATTATCATTTCGAGGTTTCAACACAATTAATCATTTCTTCTGTGAATTCTCCTCGTTGCTGTCCCTCTCTTGCTCTGATACTTATGTCAACCAGTTGCTACTTTTCATTTTTGCCACCTTTAATGCGGTTAGCACACTACTCATCATTCTCGTGTCTTATGGATTTATCATTGTCGCTATCCTCAAGATGCATTCAGCCAGTGGGCGCTGCAAAGCCTTCTCCACCTGTGCCTCACACCTGACCACCGTTACTATCTTCTATGGCACCATCCTCTTCCTCTACTGTGTGCCCAACTCCAAAAACTCCAGGCACACAGTCAAAGTGGCCTCTGTGTTTTACACAGTGGTGATCCCCATGTTGAATCCTCTGATCTACAGTTTGAGAAATAAGGATGTCAAGGATATTGTCAGCAAAATAATTCTTCTTAAGCATTCTTATTAACCATATTATTATTATTAAGCATATTCTTATTAAGCATATTATTTTAACAGAGTTTGTCCCTGATATGTAAATAAAGTGTGTCCATAAATGTTGATTTTAAATTAATTAATTTAAAATTATGAAGAGTTAATGTTGTACAATAGAAAAGTCATGGATTTTAGTTCAAAGAGACTAAACTTGGCTCTATCTCTTACTGGAAAATAAAATAGCCATCTCTCTCATCTTTAATTTTTAATCTATAAAATTGAGATAATGTAAACTAGCTCTTAATCTGATTGTGATGAATAAAAAGACTATATTTTAAAAAAGACGGTATAAATATCATATGTAAAACCTTGTGTAATCTCAATAAGCAGTTTTATCCCCTTCTTATAACATACCTGAAGTACACTAGGCTCTCAATAAACATGTGAATTTCTCTTGTAAAAGTACAAATAGCAGTTAAAGTAAGACTAGTCTTCATCCTTCAAGGAATGTAAAATCTAGTGTTGACAGTAGGGCAGTGAAAAAAGTAGTCACTGTATAAGGTAGAAAATAATAAGTTATCATTGAGAATTTGAGAGAAAGGAAAGTTCAAATCCATTTAGGGACATTAGAGAGATGTCTTCATAAAACAGGTATTGTTTGAATTTGTCCTTGAATAACAGAATGGTCAGAATTTTAGGAGACACATTTCAACAAGGAGTTTTCTTTGGAAGATGGAAGCATGGCAAAGTCAAAATGCAATACTGAGTCAATGATGAACCAAATTTTTTATTGAGTGAATACTTTATGACATCCACATGTGTGTGTATATTATTGTGTATACAGGTTACTTGGTATGAATGGAAAGTTGATAAGACACGGCCTTTATTCTGAATGTGTTTCAAAGGAGCTCAAGTATGGTAGGATGATAAGCTGTGATAGACTCCACCAGAGGCATAGAAATAGTAGATTGGCTCTCAAGAAATCTTATAGGCAAAAAGTAAGCAGGGTATCAACCCAATCTGTACTTCATACTTTCATTCTGCCTATAAACACATCAAAACCATGATCAATTCCTTGATTCTTTTTCCTGAACATGAGGGTAATTTCTGAATCCTTCTCAATTGAACTCCCATCTTAAAAAAAAAAAAGTGTCTGGAGTCACCTCAAGTGTTGGAAACAAATCACCTATATAACTTTATTCAAAATAAAATGAAAAGCAGGCATTCATTACTATTAAGACCTATTTGATCTGGTAAATTAAAAATTCTAGATTTCTTTAACATTAATAACTCACTTTTGCTTGAATAAATTATACGTCCTTCTCCTTCTCTTTAATCAATATGTCTAGATAAAATTCCAAACTAATCATCAATATAATGGAAGAAATAAATTTCCAGGTATTTTAGTAAGGAAGAAAATCTAACGTGGGGAACAATTTTATATGGATTCAATAAAGTTATTTGGAATGTTCATGTTATTTTAACCTTATGTTCATTATTGAAATGTTCCATTCATATACATTATATAATAAGGAATCAATTAAATAACCATTCTATATGGAAAAATAAAATAGTGTTTTAGATATTGGATGTCTGATGAGGGAATGCTTTTCTCTTCTATTGACTTCTGTTTCTCTAGCTATTTACAAATTTATCTTTGTTATACATTTAGCAATTATGCAATTTCTAATTTTCTTTGAAATTAAGAAATTATTTATATTAATCTTAAACTGAATCCGTAATGGTTAATGCCTTTTTTTAGAGAAGTTTATTTTACTTCTGTCCTGCATGCACCAAGGATGAGCACATTTTTTGATAGAATTACCACAAACCGTTTGCCTTTACTTTGAAGAAACCAAGGCCTATGATGCTTAAGTGACCTCGCCAACATTGTAAAAGCAATTGTTGATAGAATTCATGAAATCATTCAAGACTCCAGACATATCAGAAGCACACTTTCCATTAAACACTGGCATACAATATGTTTTCCATTATCAGGTTGTGACAGTTCAGATTCTTTATAGTAGATTCTGTTGCTTCTATATACAACATGACTCATATTAGTAGTCTTCACATCTTTTGGTCATACGCTTCTCAATTAGTTTTGAAAAGGTATATATTCGAAGAATTTAATTTTACATATACAATATTTCATCATAAACTTAAATAACAAAAACTGTAATTTCCATTGCATATCCATTTAGAATACATAAATAAATGACATCCAAAACAGTCATGTTTGTGCCTTTCCTTCTCCTGAACTTACATTCAATCCTACTCCTCCCATTGATCACTACAACGTTATTAATCAGATTCATACTTTTTATTTCATAATGCTTTTGGCAAAATCAAAAGTTTTTCTTTCTGTATTAAGTTAACCTTGTAATGATTCAATAATAATTATACCACTAATTAAAATATAATTGCATTGCAAATTTGGATAAAATATAATCAATCAAAATTGAAAAAATATTTTTGGAATATTTTATTTTGCTGAGGAAGAATAAGCCTGAGCTAACATCTGTGCCAATCTTCCTCTATTTTTTTTGTATGTGGGTTACCTCCACGGTGTGGTTGGGGACTGGAGTACATTTGCGCCCAGGATTTGGGCTGTGAACCTGGGCCGCTGAAGTGGAGTGCGCAGGACTTTAACCACTCAGCCATGGGGCTGAGCCCTGGAAATATTCTTTGTGTGAGAAATATTATGAATATATGTTTGGATTATTTATTCCAATTAATTAATGTATCCTTGGAAAGATATCACAATGTTAGAAAGCAAGAGGGTTCAGCATCATTTCTATTTCCACTTTTTAATAGATGAAAATACGGAGACTGCTTGGTCATATTAAATGGAAATGGGACTAGAAACTGTCAGAGATTGTGCTAAAATAGGAATATCACTCAACTCTTTCAACTCCATCCAAGTTACGTGCCAATTTCTCACAATAATCTTTAGTTGTTTATTTTAATTAATATGTTTTGGAGTGGTTTGTTCTGCAATCATTAGAAACACTCACTTTCTTAATTTCTGAAAAGGTTACCAAAAGACCTTCCACATCTTATCATATAACAATTAAGTATATCTGTTATTCCACTTGGAGGCACCATGATTAAAACAATGGAATTAGGGGCAAGCCCAGTGGTGCAGCAGTTAAGTTCCCACGTTCTGCTTTGCCAGCCATGGGTTCAACAGTTCGGATCCCGGGTGTGGACATGGCACCACTTGGCAAGCCACGCTGTGGTAGGCGTCCCACATATAAAGTAAAGGAAGATGGGCGCGGATGTTGGTTCAGGGCCGGTCTTCCTCAGCAAATAAAGGAGGATTGGCAGCAGTTAGCTCAGGATTAATCTTCCAAAAAAAAGATGGAATTAAAAAGTTTAGAAAATTTAGCATACTGCTGATTGCATTGAACCTTGCCAATACAATATTTTACTAAAACAGCACTATCGTATGTGTTTTGAATACATTTCATCAAAACTCAGAGCTTCATATTGATGTTATTCAATTTAGGGATAATGAGCATGAAATCAAATTCAATAAAATATTTATTTTTAAATTAGTTTTTAAAAAAACCTGCCATGTTTTTAAATCTAAGACAAATAGGTAAGCAAAGCAGCTCTCCTGTGAGTGGGTGGCCCAGATGACATGAAACTTCACTGACAATGGTACTCTTTATAGATAGTTTTTTAGTTTTTCTGTCATGAGACTCTCTCCTTCAGGAAGATAGGTTTTGTGACAGTAGTTTCAGGATGCACTAAGAACAAAAAGAAGAGATGTTAAAAAATATTGTCATCAATCTACTAAATATCTGATTTCAAAACATCACTGTGTTGGCTAAAGCACATGCCTAATGCCATCATTTTCTGTGGAAAGAAATATGTACTATATGCCAGAATTATGACAAGAAGTCATACCATGGGATTGAAGTGTCTTGATTAAAGAAAACTTCAAGATTCATGAAAAACAGTATTTCAAATTGTTCTTAGGTTTTAGAAGTTTGCTTTTGTTTTCCTCATTGGGGTAATTCACATAGTAAACGAGAACGAATAAGAGGAATCATCACTTTTGAAAAATGAGAGAAATAGAAACATGAGAGTGCTAGGTGGAAAGAAGACCCAGAAACATTCTTCAAATTCAGAAAATTAACAGATGGATCAATTTTAGGAAAACATATATAGGTTGCTGAGAATTTGGAAACTGATTACCTGTAACTAAATACATCCATGGAATTCTTGAAATGTTTGGTATATCAAAGAGCACAAATCACAGACAGTGATTTGAACACTGTTGGTTTAGGGAGACAATACATGGTCAGAAAAGGGGCAGACCTGGGAGAGATCCCTGAGGCAATCCCTTTTAATAGTCTCTGGCATTGAGTAAGGACTATGCCATCCCAGCATCATTCAGTAGCTCTGCTCTTCTTCACAGGGTCATATGTGTGTCACAACCCAAGAAGCAGCATGTAGTCTGATTCTGTCAGTGATTCTGTGTGTGACTTTTAGGAAGTTGGACCTGACTGTGCTTCAGTCACCTCATTCATAAAGTTATATAATTGTATCAATCTCACATATTTTTATAAAGATGAAATGTGTTTAATAGTTGTATTCATAACAGTAGCTAGCATATCAGAAGTGGCCAATAAATGTGAGGAATTATTATTATTTTCAGTTACAAAGTTCATTATCCCCACCTCTTTCAGATATTTGGTAGAACTCTGGTGTGGCTTCAGACCTTATGCCCTCCAGGAAGGAGCTTTTGAGTATAAGACAGGCAAAGTTTATAAGACCTATTTATATATTTCACAGTGGTGATAGGGGGGCGGGGGTGGACTGTCATGTGCATCATAGTGTTGAGCAGCATCCCTAGTCTCTACCCACTAGATGTCAGTAGCACTCCTCCGTATTGTGACAATGAAAAATGACTCCAGGCATTGCCAAATGTCTCATGAGCATCAAAACAACTCCTGGTTAAGAACCACTGCTCTATAAGTAATCAACAGCCTGATTTTTCATCCTTAGACTTGAAAACAGGAAAAGGTTTGAATTCAGAGTAAGGCAACTCAGTTTTACTGGCTGTTGAAGAGAGAAACCATATCATCAGAATAATTATTTGTTTTCAAACTGAGATTTCTTAATTTCTTTTCTTTTGGTGAGGATGATTAGCCCTGAGCTAACATCTTTTACCAATCTTCCTCTTTTTGCTTGAGGAAGATTGTCCTTGAGCTAACATCTGTGCCAATATTCCTCTATTTTGTATGTGGGACATAACCACAGCATGGCTTGATAAGCAGTGCCTAGGCCCCTGTCCAGGATCTGAACCTGAGAATCCCAGGCCGCTGAAGCAAAGCACATGAACTAAATTACTACACCACTGGGCTGACCCCCAAACTGGCATTTCTTTATGCACATATCCTTCACCTCTTTGAAATAATTTGAAGAGTGAGGAAAATACCTGGCTCTGTTGAGTTCTAGTCCAGATTCTCTTTCCTCCAGGAATAACCAACTAGTGCAACTACAGTCA